>NC_091353.1:23104692-23197192 GCF_038502225.1 Cherax quadricarinatus
GAAGGAACGTAAGGGTGAGTCTATCTTCAACTTCCGCCGCTGCAACAACCGCTACTCCCTCCACCTGGAGAAGACCAAGAAGGAGGCGGCGGAGGTGCAACTCAAGCGTGCCTCCTGGTCTTCCTTCCCTCTCCTCCGTTTCGCTGCCTTCGATGATCGAGGCAGCAGCAGCCAGCTGACTTCTAAAAGCCTCAGCACTGAGGACATCAAACAGCAGCAACAGCAGCAGCAGCACAAGCACATCAGCACCCCTAAAATCGGTTGTAGCTTCTTGAGGGGTTCCACTGCTAGCTTCCGCCACGCCTTCTCCAGTTCCTCGTCGAGCCCCAGTTCCAGGAGCACTGGGTCAAGTGGCAAGAGTTCAATCACAAGCATACTGGAGGGTTCAGTGAGTGAGAGTCAGTACGACTCCAGCAGTACCGTGGAGGACGTCCCTCCATACCTGCCCTCCCATGGATGGCAGCACCACCATCACCTTCCCAACACTCCTCACCCACACACCATCACCACCAAGTCATCTTCAGTACCCTCACTCTTCCACATGCACGACGACGGGGAGGTCCACACGTCACCCAAAATTCTCTATGCCCACAAAAAGACCCCAGACGTGCAAAGGAAGTCTAGAAAACAGCTGGTACAGGAGCTAGAGTTCGTCAAGAAGAACGGCACCTTGCCAGAGGACTTGGAGATAAAACCAGTGATTGCGAGTGAAGGGAAAGAAAATATAATACCCAAAGTGGAGCCAAAACAGGTGGTGGCAGGGAAGCCAAGATCAAGCTTCAGATTTATGCAGAGCTACAGACTGCTAGGCAAGCACGACAAGAAGACGACACCAATGGAGGCGAGCAAGAAGACCAGTCCGGCAGGAAGTGTCCCGAGGGAGAGTTATCTAGCTTCAGCGGACGCCAGAGAGCGCATCTGTGATAGCATCCAGGAGCACAACCACCTCACACTGGTAGCACCCACCTCCACTACTGTCAACACACGCGCCTTAACCCAACACACTACCCCTCCCACCTACACACTCACAGATTTCATCAACACAGAATTAGGCGGCTTCTACCTGAATAACGAAGATTTGGGATTCGAAGTATACAACAAGGATTTAGATACCACGAGATCAGCACTCGACATCTACAATACAGATTTCGCAGTTACTGACGCCAGCTTAGGAGTGGTCAACACACAAGTGAATCTCAGAGTGGCAGATCCGTATTTAGGAGAGAATGATGAGGTGAACAGTGGAGTGATCAACACCAGATATGATGTGTTTAGCCCTGTGGGCGACATTGTCGAAGCCAGAAATTCAGCGTTAATAGACACTGATGTGATAGGAGATAGAAGCAGGACATTGTGTGTTGATGGAGTGATTACCACGTCTCTCAGAGAAGACCAAACACTCCCTGATGATAACACTACGGGTATCGGCCAGGAATTCACAAACTCTGAGAACATCGCGACCAGCACGAATATCACGAACCCTGACGAACACAACGCGAATTTCCACGTAATCAGCGACACGATCGAGGAGGAGGCGGAGGACAGCGAGTGTGACTTGAGTGAGTTTCTAGTGCACGCGGAGGACAGTAGCTGCTTTGAGAGGAGGCTGGAGGACAAGCTGGAGGCCCTCTCTGAGGCAGGCGACTCTGAGATGAATTACGAGGCCAGGGAAACCATGGCCACCTCAGCAGCAGCTGCTGAGAGTGGCCAAGATCACTCCAAGAAGACTGAACTGAAGCTCAACCTTGTCAAACCTCAGAATAAGCTTATCATTCAGGTAAGATGCTAGGACGCTGCTGGGGAAGATGCTGGGGAAGATGCTGGGGAAGACGCTGGGATGCTGCTTAGGAAATGCTGGGAAGATGGTAGGATGCTGGGTAAGATGCTGGGGAAGATGCTAGGATGCTGGGTAAGATGCTGGGGAAAATGGTAGGATGCGGGGTAAGATGTTAGGGAAGATGCTGGGATGCTGAAGATGCTGGGATGCTGGGGAAGATGCTGAGTAAGATACTGAAATGCTGAAGAACGCCTCTTGATGCGAGGAACAGTAACTACTTCCTCGGATCAAACCTCTTGCATCCCACTGGCGGTGTTTGATCTTCACGGGTTTATACTTCTCATTAATTTTATTATTAATAATGTAATTACTATATACTTATTGTTATTATTATCATTCTTATTAATATAATTACACTTTTTAACACGCTAGCCTTCTCCATTATTTTTTATAATTACATTGATTTTAATTACACATTATTATTTTAATCACTCATTTTCTGGTCAATATTTCATCGGTTTTGCTTGATTGGTTCTAATTTTTGATAAATATGGTATCCAACTGAAAAATATAAAATATATGAAAAATATATTGATCAGGCGGAGCTAACTTACAAATTATGTAATACATCATATAATAACAGTTTAACATACTAAGATAATTCAAATACCATTAATTACTGTATGTGAAAACACTGTACGATTATTTTGTACGATGGTCATGAGTAGAGTGCCACTGGAGGCTCCAGCAATAGTCCGCCATCATGTGTGTTTTCCAGCTGCCTGGATAACTTTCCTCCATCACCTTTATGTCTTGCTGGAACCTCTCCTCTTCTTGTTCCTGACTCACCTCACCAACATTATGTGGAGATCTCTCTAGGTGACTGTGGAGGAAGTGAATATTTATGCTCATATTAGTACCTAAGTTCTTAAAGGTTGTCAACATGTTTTGTACCAGTACTTCATAATTGTCTGTGATCACTCAGGAACTTCTTGACAACTGACACATAACTTCATCATGCACAAACTTCAACACTATTCATACTTTTTTTTTTCAACAAGTCGGCCGTCTCCCACCGAGGCAGGGTGACCCAAAGAGAAAGAAAATCCCCAAAAAGAAAAAAATACTTTCATCATCATTCAATACTTTCACCTCACTCACACATGATCACTGTTTTTGCAGAGGTGCTCAGAATACAACAGTTTAGAAGTATATACGTATAAAAATACATAACATATCCCTCCAAACTGCCAATATCCTGAACCCCTCCTTTAGAGTGCAGGCATTGTACTTCCCATTTCCAGGACTCAAGTCCGGTTATATAAAATAACCAGTTTCCCTGAATCCCTTCACTAAATATTACCCTGCTCACACTCCAACAGATCGTCAGGTCCCAAATACCATTCATCTCCATTCACTCCTATCTAACACGCTCACGCACGCTTGCTGGAAGTCCAAACCCCTCGCCCACAACACCTCCTTTACCCCATCCCTCCAACCTTTTCGAGGACGACCCCTACCCTGCCTTCCTTCCCCTACAGATTTATACGCTCTCCATGTCATTCTACTTTGATCCATTCTCTCTAAATGACCAAACCACCTCAACAACCCCTCTTCAGCCCTCTGACTAATACTTTTACTAACTCCACACCTTCTCCTAATTTCCACACTCCGAATTCTCTGCATAATATTTACACCACACATTGCCCTTAGACAGGACATCTCCACTGCCTCCAACCGTCTCCTCGCTGCAGCATTTACCACCCAAGCTTTACACCCATATAAGAGTGTTGGTACTACTATACTTCCATACATTCCCTTCTTTGCCTCAATAGATAACATTTTTTGACTCCACATATACCTCAATGCACCACTCACCTTTTTTTCCTTCATCAATTCTATGATTAACCTCATCCTTCATAAATCCATCCGCCGACACGTCAACTCCCAAGTATCTGAAAACATTCACTTCTTCCATACTCCTCCTCCCCAATTTGATATCCAATTTTTCTTTATCTAAATCATTTGATACCCTCATCACCTTACTCTTTTCTATGTTCACTTTCAGTTTTCTACCTTTACACACATTCTCAAATTCGTCCACTCATCAACTACCCTATTTCCAAACCAATACTTTCCTATGTCCTTTCTAAATCTAAAATTGCCTAATTTAAATCCATTACTGCGGGTTCTCTCTTGGAGAGATATCCTCAAGACCTTATTAATATCCCCTTTATTAATACCCATCTTCCACTTATACACTTCGATCATGTCTCCTCTCATTCTTCGTCTAACAAGTGAATGTAATTTAAGACTCTTCAATCTTTCTTCATAGGGAAGATTTCTAATGCTATGTATTAATTTAGTCATTCTACGCTGAATGTTTTCTAACGAATTTATGTCCATTCTGTAATATGGAGACCAGAACTGAGCTGCATAATCTAGGTGAGGCCTTACTAATGATGTATAAAGCTGCAGTATGACCTCTGGACTTCTGTTGCTTACACTTCTTGATATAAATCCCAATAATCTATTTGCCTTATTACGTACGCTTAGGCATTGCTGTCTTGGTTTAAGGTTGCTGCTCACTATAACCCCCAAGTCCTTTTCGCAATCTGTATGGTTAAGTTCTACATTATTTAACTTATAAGTGCTAGGGTTATGGACACTCCCGAGCTTCAGAACCTTGCATTTATCTACATTGAACTGCATCTGTCACTTTTCTGACCAAGAATAGAGTTTGTCTAAATCCTCCTGAAGTTTCCTAACATCTACGTTTGAATCAATTATCCTACCTATCTTTGTGTCATCGGCGAATTTGCTCATATCACTAGTAATACCCTCATCAAGGTCATTGATATATATTATAAACAACAACGGGCCCAAGACTGATCCCTGTGGTACGCCACTAGTTGCAGATCCCCACTCGGATTTAACCCCATTTATGGACACATTCTGCTTCCTGTCAGTGAGCCATGACTCGATCCACGAGAGCACTTTTCCCTCAATGCCATGAGCTGCCACTTTCTTTAACAGTCTATGGTGCGGAACTCTATTAAAAGCCTTACTAAAATCTAAGTAAATAATATCAAATTCTTTATCGTGGTCAACAGCCTCAAAAGCTTTACTGAAGAAAGTTAATAAATTAGTTAGACAAGACCGGCCTCTTGTAAATCCATGCTGAGTATCATTAATCAAGCTATGGTTATCGAGATGGCTTCTTATAATCTCAGCTATATTTGACTCTAGTAATTTGCCTACAATTGAGGTCAGGCTTATTGGGCGGTAATTTGACGGTAACGACTTGTCCCCTGCTTTAAAAATAGGAATTACATTAGCCATCTTCCACATATCAGACACTACACCTGTTTGAAGAGATAAATTAAAAATATTAGTTAATGGTTCACAGACTTCCATTTTGCATTCCTTAAGAACCCTTGAAAAAACCTCATCAGGACCCGGCGACTTATTTTGCTTCAATCGGTCTATTTGTTTCATAACCATTTCACTAGTTACTGTGATGTTACATAATTTATCTTGTTCAGGCCGATTATAAAAATTAATTACTGGAATATTGTTAGTGTCTTCCTGTGTAAAAGCCGAGAGAAAATAATTATTTAAAATCGAGCATATTTCATTCTCTTTGTCAGTAAGATGCCCATAGTTATTTTTAAGGGGACCTATCTTATCTCTAACTTTTGTTCTATAGACCTGGAAAAAACTTTTTGGGTTAGTTTTAGAATCCCTAGCAACTTTAATTTCATAGTCCCTTTTAGCTTTTCTTATCCCCTTTTTAATGTCCCTCTTAATGTCAATATACTGATTCATAAGATGACCCTCACCTCTTTTGATACGCCTATAAATTCCTTTCTTATGCCCTAGTAGATATTTCAGCCTATTATTTATCCATTTTGGGTCATTTCTATTTGATCTAATTTCTTTATACGGGATGAACGTTCTTTGAGCAGCATGTATAGTGTTCAGAAAACTGTCATATTGATAGCTCTCTTCGTTACCCCAGTCAACAGAAGATAAGTGTTCTCTAAGCCCATCGTAATCTGCTAAGCGAAAATCTGGGACTGTTACTGAGTTATCCCTACTATCATACTTCCATTCAATTCTAAATGTAATTGATTTGTGGTCGCTAGCACCCAATTCCTCTGAAATTTCTAAATTATTAACAAGGGATTCATTGTTTTCTAGAACTAAGTCAAGCAGGTTATTTCCCCTTGTAGGTTCTGTCACAAACTGCTTCAAAAAACAATCCTGAACTACTTCTAAGAAGTCGTATGATTCTAAATCCCCAGTCAAGAAATTCCAATCAATATGACTAAAGTTAAAGTCTCCTAGAATTACTACATTATGGTGCCTTGTGGCCTTAACAATTTCCTCCCATAGTAGTCTCCCTTGGTCCCTATCTAAGTTTGGGGGACGGTATATCACACCTAAAATAAATTTTTCATGCCCCTCTGAAAATTCTATCCAGACTCTGTATGTGTTACTTCAGATTTAATACCCGTTTTTATGCAACAGTTCAAGCGATCTCGGACATACAATGCCACCCCACCCCCTTTCCCGATACTTCTATCTACATGGAACAATTTAAAACCCTGAATGTGACATTCTGCAGGCATATCCCGACTTTTTGAATTAAACCAAGTCTCAGTTAAGGCAAATACATCAATGTTACCTGCACTAGCAACTAATCTCAACTCGTTCATCTTATTCCTAGCACTACGGCTATTAGCATAATAAACATTGAAAGACTCTCCTTTCTCTTTACCCTTCCTGCTCATTTCTGTTTTTCTACTAAACCTATTACTGTCCTTATCACCTAGTGTCACTGGCTTTTCAATATCTACCTCGTTCTGCTTATTACTAGTTCCCCTAGAACTCATAATATTACTACACTGGGAATTCACTGTTTTCCTGTCAAAACCCATACCACTAACTATTCCTAGTTTAAAGTCCTAACAGCTCCCTCCACTGCAGTTGCCAGTGCTCCCACCCCACACCTAGATAAGTAAACCCCATTCTTGGCATACATGTCATTTCTGCCATAGTAGAGGTCCCAGTTGTCAACGAATGTTACCGCATTTTCCTTACAGTATTTGTCCAGCCAGCAACTGACACCAATTGCCCTGGATAGCCATTCATTTCCAACTCCTCTTCTTGGCAAAATACCACATATGACAGGGTTCCCACCCTTCCTCCTAATTATTTCTATTGCTGACCTATACCGGCTAATCAGGTCTCCACTTCTACGTCTGCCAACATCATTGCCTCCAGCACTGAGACAGATAATAGGATTGCTCCCATTACCTCTCATGATGTCATCCAGACGGCTAACAATATCCTCCATCTCAGCCCCAGGAAAGCAAACCCTCTGTCTCCTACTCCTGTCCTTCAAGCAGAACGCCCTATCCATGTATCTAACTTGGCTATCCCCAACAACAACAACAATATTCTTACCTTCCTTGGTGTCGTTCATCGTGACGTTCCCAGTAGTCGACTCACATTCGTCGGGTAGCACTGAGAATGTATTAGATGTTTCCACAAGAGTTTCCAAAGCAGTCTCTTTGTTCTTCATCGTTTCTACCTTTCCATTCAACTTCTTGATCGTCAACTTCGTTCCATGCTGTCCAGCCACTGTCCAGTTTCCCTTCTTGACCTGAGGACTCAAAACAGGAGGACTACTACGAATCTTCTTGTTTTCCTCAGTCAGTCGCCGAATCTCCATCTTCGCCATACTCAATTCTTCCTTAAGCTGTTGGTAAAGTTGCTTGATGGAGGGCATCTTGGTTCAGTCCGTAGAGAGTGTACTCGACACGTCCTCACTGAGCTAAGTACAGGTCACCTGTACTTCATTGTTACAGGTCATTAACACCTTTATTGTCACAGGTCATTAACACCTTCATACATCTGACACCATCCTTGTCTTCACCACTAAATTATTACAATGATTTTAGTGTTGTTATTCACGGGGAAGCACTAAACACGTATGGGTCATACAGCTCCTGGGAAATGAGAAGCAATTAATTGAAGCGTGGCTCCACTTTACTGGATCAAGAACCTTTCATCAGTATTAAGGCACTTTAAAGGTAGGAGAGAGAGAGAGAGAGAGAGAGAGAGAGAGAGAGGAAAGAAAGTTAAAAGTTATCTTTTGGGAAATCCCGAACAAGTGCAGGGAGGGAGGGAGGGAGAGAGGGAGGGGGAGAGAAAGAGAGGGAGGGTGAGAGAGAGAGGGAGAGAGAGAGAGAGAGAGAGAGAGAGAGAGAGAGAGAAGGGTTAAGTTAGGTGAGCGTCAGGTCACGTGACTGATGTATAGTAAGAGATAAGATAAGATTTCATTCGGATTTTTAACCCCGGAGGGTTAGCCACCCAGGATAACCCAAGAAAGTCAGTGCGTCATCGAGGACTGTCTAACTTATTTCCATTGTGGTCCTTAATCTTGTCCCCCAGGATGCCACCCACACCAGTCCACTAACACCCAGGTACCTATTTGCTGCTAGGTGAACAGGACAACAGGTGTAAGGAAACGTGTCGAGTGTTTCCACCCGCCGGGAATCGAACCCGGGCCCTCCGTGTGTGAAGCGGGAGCTTTAGCCACCAGGCCACCGGGGCACCGAGGTAGAGGTATCATTGGTGAAGGTCAGGTCACCTAATTCTTGTATAGGTCAGGATTAATCAGGATTGGATACATTAGGTTAGGATAAATAATAATTATGTAAGATAGGTTAGGTTAGGCCAGGTTAAGTTGGAGTAATACACAAATAACCCGCACATACAAGACAGGAGCTTACCGCGACGTTTCGGTCCGACTTGGACCATTTAAAAAGTCACATTGTGACTTTGTAAATGGTCCAAGTCGGACCGAAACGTCTTCATAGGCTCCTGTCTTCTATGTGCTGGTTATTTGTGTCTTGTTCCAGTCACGGTATTGTGCCTTTTTGTTATTTATAAGTTGGAGTAAGTTTGGATAAGTTAGGTCAGTCGCTAAGCTGCGCCAGGAAACGTTCAAATCCGCACGCTCGGTGCGGGAATGTTGCACAGTGACCTGACCTCTCCCGGCAGGTCACAGCTACTGAGACACACCTCTTACGACCTGTTACTTCTCCCAGCAGGTGTGCAGGTCACAGCTACTGAGACATCTCTTATGACCTGTCCTCCGCTACACTTAATTCCAGTCATCATCAAGGTCTACCTTCACGTCACGTTATGTTGGCTCACCCACAATAGAGAGTCTACAAGTGGAGGGAAAATATAACACTGTCTTGTTATTACCTTCACTTTCACGACCTTCACGACCCTTGTATTGGTTACTAACTCATATTGATAAGTACAATAGTCTGGAACATTGTTTCAGACTATTGTACAATAGTTGTACAATAGTTTTGGAACACTGTTCCAGACTATGGAACAGAACTCTTCTCCAGGTTTAAGGACTGACCACCTCAAGACTACGTCTTCCAGAGTAATGGACTGATTACATCGCCCTTACATCTCTACTACTGCTTCTGCTGCCTCTGTATTCGACTGAAGAAGCCTACTGTGTGGGCGAAACGTTTGGGAATAAAGATACCGAACTGTTGTACATGTCTCATTTAACTAGTCGGTATTGTTTATCATCATCATATTCTGTTATTAGTTGGGCTAATTTGTTTAATCATCACTTGTGTTAGTTGTGTCTCGCCACACAGTGGCTTCATCGGTCCAATACAGATCAGAAGGGTGTAAAGAGAGGAGGAGTTTGAGGTAATGAGTCCCTCTGCCTGGAGTCGATATGTTCAGTCCATCAGTCTTGTAGAAAGTACTTTCTACAAGACTTTCTACAAGATTGATGGACTGAACACATCGACTCCAGGCTGAGAGACTGATTACCTCAAACTCCTCTCCTTACACCCTTCTGATCTGTATTGGACTGATGAAGCCACTGTGTGGCAAAACGTTTCTTCAATAAAGATTCCCATATGTTGCATAAGTGTCTCAATCTTCAACTTGTCAGTTTGAAACCACTTATCACAAGTGAAAGTTGTTCGTTCTCTCGTAGCTTCCCTTGATTGGCGTCACCTTTACGTTCACTTTCATTTGTCGTAGTTTACACTTGACTCACGAAATCGTAATAACACGATTGTAAACAACTCAGGGAACGGTTGGGGCTTGAACACGGACCAGTGTGTGTTAACCTGATCCGTGATTTGTAGTGAACACTGATGATTCTAAGTCTCCAGGTAGTGAGGGGTAGTAGCTGCTTCACCTAAACGGATCGTGAGATGTTATTTGGAAGAGTTGGCTAGGATTTTGAGAGCGTAGTTCTACGCAGCTCTCACACTGTGACGCGGTCTGTTTCATTCCTGGTTGTTGCTGACTCCCAAATTCTGTTACAGGCTATCCGGAAATACTACTCCTATTCGTATGCAGCTTCGTCTATGTTGAATGTTTAGTAAACACAAAGAAGTCGTGCTGGGTCACTGGACATGTTGATGTCCAGGGCAGTGGTGCACATGTTGATGTCCAGGGCAGTGGTGCACATGTTGATGTCCAGGGCAGTGGTGCACATGTTGATGTCCAGGGCAGTGGTGCACATGTTGATGTCCAGGGCAGTGGTGCACATGTTGATGTCCAGGGCAGTGGTGCACATGTTGATGTCCAGGGCAGTGGTGCACATGTTGATGTCCAGGGCAGTGGTGCACATGTTGATGTCCAGGGCAGTGGTGCACATGTTGATGTCCAGGGCAGTGGTGCACATGTTGATGTCCAGGGCAGTGGTGCACATGTTGATGTCCAGGGCAGTGGTGCACATGTTGATATCCAGGGCAGTGGTGCATATGTTGATGTCCAGGGCAGTGGTGCACATGTTGATGTCCAGGGCAGTGGTGCACATGTTGATGTCCAGGGCAGTGGTGCACATGTTGATATCCAGGGCAGTGGTGCATATGTTGATATCCAGGGGAGTGGTGGACATGTTGATGTCAAGGGCAGTGGTGCACATGTTGATGTCCAGGGCAGTGGTGCACATGTTGATGTCCAGGGCAGTGGTGCACATGTTGATGTCCAGGGCAGTGGTGCACATGTTGATGTCCAGGGCAGTGGTGCACATGTTGATGTCCAGGGCAGTGGTGCACATGTTGATATCCAGGGCAGTGGTGCACATGTTGATGTCCAGGGCAGTGGTGCACATGTTGATATCCAGGGCAGTGGTGCACATGCTGATGTCCAGGGCAGTCGTGCACATGTTGATGTCCAGGGCAGTGGTGCATATGTTGATATCCAGGGCAGTGGTGCACATGTTGATATCCAGGGGAGTGGTGGACATGTTGATGTCAAGGGCAGTGGTGCACATGTTGATGTCCAGGGCAGTGGTGCACATGTTGATGTCCAGGGCAGTGGTGCACATGTTGATGTCCAGGGCAGTGGTGCACATGTTGATGTCCAGGGCAGTGGTGCATATGTTGATGTCCAGGGCAGTGGCGCATATGTTGATGTCCAGGGCAGGGGTGCACATTTTGATGTCCAGGGCAGTGGTGCACATGTTGATGTCCAGGGCAGTGGTGCACATGTTGATGTCCAGGGCAGTGGTGCACATGTTGATGTCCAGGGCAGTGGTGCATATGTTGATGTCCAGGGCAGTGGTGCACATGTTGATATCCAGGGGAGTGGTGCACATGTTGATATCCAGGGCAGTGGTGCACATGTTGATGTCCAGGGGAGTCGTGCACATGTTGATGTCCAGGGCAGTGGTGCACATGCTGATGTCCAGGGCAGTGGTGCACATGTTGATGTCCAGGGCAGTGGTGCACATGTTGATGTCCAGGGCAGTGGTGCACATGTTGATATCCAGGGGAGTGGTGCACATGTTGATGTCCAGGGCAGTGGTGCACATGTTGATGTCCAGGGCAGTGGTGCACATGTTGATATCCAGGGCAGTGGTGCATATGTTGATGTCCAGGGCAGTGGTGCACATGTTGATATCCAGGGCAGTGGTGCATATGTTGATGTCCAGGGCAGTGGTGCACATGTTGATGTCCAGGGCAGTGGTGCACATGTTGATATCCAAAGCAGTGGTGCATATGTTGATGTCCAGGGCAGTGGTGCACATGTTGATGTCCAGGGCAGTGGTGCACATGTTGATGTCCAGGGCAGTGGTGCACATGTTGATGCCCAGGGCAGTGGTGCACATGTTGATATCCAGGGGAGTGGTGCACATGTTGATGTCCAGGGCAGTGGTGCACATGTTGATGTCCAGGGCAGTGGTGCACATGTTGATGTCCAGGGGAGTTGTGCACATGTTGATGTCCAGGGCAGGGGTGCACATGTTGATGTCCAGGGCAGTGGTGCACATGTTGATGTCCAGGGGAGTGGTGCACATGTTGATATCCAGGGCAGTTGTGCACATGTTGATGTCCAGGGGAGTGGTGCACATGTTGATGCCCAGGGGAGTGGTGCACATGTTGATGTCCAGGGCAGTGGTGCACATGTTGATGTCCAGGGGAGTGGTGCACATGTTGATATCCAGGGCAGTGGTGCACATGTTGATATCCAGGGGAGTGGTGCACATGTTGATGTCCAGGGCAGTGGTGCACATGTTGATATCCAGGGCAGTGGTGCATATGTTGATATCCAGGGCAGTGGTGCACATGTTGATGTCCAGGGCAGTGGTGCACATGTTGATATCCAGGGCAGTGGTGCACATGTTGATATCCAGGGCAGTGGTGCACATGTTGATGTCCAGGGCAGTGGTGCACATGTTGATGTCCAGGGCAGTGGTGCACATGTTGATGTCCAGGGCAGTGGTGCACATGTTGATGTCCAGGGCAGTGGTGCACATGTTGATGTCCAGGGCAGTGGTGCACATGTTGATGTCCAGGGCAGTGGTGCATATGTTGATATCCAGGGCAGTGGTGCACATGTTGATGTCCAGGGCAGTGGTGCACATGTTGATGTCCAGGGCAGTGGTGCACATGTTGATGTCCAGGGGAGTGGTGCACATGTTGATGTCCAGGGGAGTGGTGCACATGTTGATGTCCAGGGGAGTGGTGCACATGTTGATGTCCAGGGGAGTGGTGGACATGTTGATGTCCAGGGGAGTGGTGCACATGTTGATGTCCAGGGCAGTGGTGCACATGTTGATGTCCAGGGCAGTGGTGCACATGTTGATGTCCAGGTCAGTGGTGCACATGTTGATGTCCAGGGCAGTGGTGCACATGTTGATGTCCAGGGCAGTGGTGCACACGTTGATGTCCAGGGCAGTGGTGCACATTTTGATATCCAGGGGAGTGGTGCACATGTTGATGTCCAGGGCAGTGGTGCACATGTTGATGCCCAGGGCAGTGGTGCACATGTTGATGCCCATAGCAGTGGTGCACATGTTGATATCCAGGGCAGTGGTGCACATGTTGATATCCAGGGCAGTGGTGCACATGTTGATGCCCAGGGCAGTGGTGCACATGTTGATGCCCAGGGCAGTGGTGCACATGTTGATATCCAGGGCAGTGGTGCACATGTTGATATCCAGGGCAGTGGTGCACATGTTGATATCCAGGGCAGTGGTGCATATGTTGATGTCCAGGGCAGTGGTGCACATGTTGATGTCCAGGGCAGTGGTGCACATGTTGATGCCCAGGGCAGTGGTGCACATGTTGATATCCAGGGCAGTGGTGCACATGTTGATATCCAGGGCAGTGGTGCACATGTTGATGTCCAGGGCAGTGGTGCACATGTTGATGCCCAGGGCAGTGGTGCACATGTTGATATCCAGGGCAGTGGTGCACATGTTGATATCCAGGGCAGTGGTGCACATGTTGATGTCCAGGGCAGTGGTGCACATGTTGATATCCAGGGCAGTGGTGCACATGTTGATGTCCAGGGCAGTGGTGCACATGTTGATGCCCAGGGCAGTGGTGCACATGTTGATGTCCAGGTCAGTGGTGCACATGTTGATATCCAGGGCAGTGGTGCACATGTTGATGTCCAGGGCAGTGGTGCACATGTTGATATCCAGGGCAGTGGTGCACATGTTGATATCCAGGGCAGTGGTGCATATGTTGATGTCCAGGGGAGTGGTGCACATGTTGATATCCAGGGCAGTGGTGCACATGTTGATATCCAGGGCAGTGGTGCACATGTTGATGTCCAGGGGAGTTGTGCACATGTTGATATCCAGGGCAGTGGTGCACATGTTGCTGTCCAGGGCAGTGGTGCACATGTTGATGTCCAGGGGAGTGGTGCACATGTTGATGTCCAGGGCAGTGGTGCACATGTTGATATCCAGGGCAGTGGTGCACATGTTGATGTCCAGGGCAGTGGTGCACATGTTGATATCCAGGGCAGTGGTGCATATGTTGATGTCCAGGGCAGTGGTGCACATGTTGATATCCAGGGCAGTGGTGCATATGTTGATGTCCAGGGCAGTGGTGCATATGTTGATATCCAGGGCAGTGGTGCACATGTTGATATCCAGGGCAGTGGTGCACATGTTGATATCCAGGGCAGTGGTGCACATATTGATATCCAGGGCAGTGGTGCACATGTTGATGTCCAGGGCAGTGGTGCACATGTTGATATCCAGGGCAGTGGTGCACATGTTGATATCCAGGGCAGTGGTGCACATGTTGATGTCCAGGGCAGTGGTGCACATGTTGATATCCAGGGCAGTGGTGCACATGTTGATATCCAGGGCAGTGGTGCACATGTTGATATCCAGGGCAGTGGTGCACATGTTGATATCCAGGGCAGTGGTGCATATGTTGATATCCAGGGCAGTGGTGCACATGTTGATGTCCAGGGCAGTGGTGCATATGTTGATATCCAGGGCAGTGGTGCACATGTTGATGTCCAGGGCAGTGGTGCACATGTTGATATCCAGGGCAGTGGTGCACATGTTGATATCCAGGGCAGTGGTGCACATGTTGATGTCCAGGGCAGTGGTGCATATGTTGATGTCCAGGGGAGTGGTGCACATGTTGATATCCAGGGCAGTGGTGCATATGTTGATGTCCAGGGCAGTGGTGCACATATTGATATCCAGGGCAGTGGTGCATATGTTGATGTCCAGGGGAGTGGTGCACATGTTGATGTCCAGGGCAGTGGTGCACATGTTGATGTCCAGGGCAGTGGTGCACATGTTGATATCCAGGGCAGTGGTGCACATGTTGATATCCAGGGGAGTGGTGCACATGTTGATATCCAGGGCAGTGGTGCACATGTTGATATCCAGGGCAGTGGTGCACATGTTGATATCCAGGGCAGTGGTGCACATGTTGATGTCCAGGGGAGTTGTGCACATGTTGATATCCAGGGCAGTGGTGCACATGTTGATGTCCAGGGCAGTGGTGCACATGTTGATATCCAGGGCAGTGGTGCACATGTTGATATCCAGGGCAGTGGTGCACATGTTGATATCCAGGGCAGTGGTGCACATGTTGATATCCAGGGCAGTGGTGCACATGTTGATGTCCAGGGGAGTTGTGCACATGTTGATATCCAGGGCAGTGGTGCACATGTTGATGTCCAGGGCAGTGGTGCACATGTTGATATCCAGGGCAGTGGTGCACATGTTGATATCCAGGGCAGTGGTGCACATGTTGATATCCAGGGCAGTGGTGCACATGTTGATATCCAGGGCAGTGGTGCACATGTTGATGTCCAGGGCAGTGGTGCATATGTTGATATCCAGGGCAGTGGTGCACATGTTGATGTCCATGGCAGTGGTGCATATGTTGATATCCAGGGCAGTGGTGCACATGTTGATATCCAGGGCAGTGGTGCACATGTTGATATCCAGGGCAGTGGTGCACATGTTGATGTCCAGGGCAGTGGTGCACATGTTGATATCCAGGGCAGTGGTGCATATGTTGATGTCCAGGGCAGTGGTGCATATGTTGATATCCAGGGCAGTGGTGCACATGTTGATATCCAGGGCAGTGGTGCACATGTTGATGTCCAGGGTAGTGGTGCACATGTTGATGTCCAGGGCAGTGGTGCATATGTTGATATCCAGGGCAGTGGTGCACATGTTGATGTCCAGGGGAGTGGTGCACATGTTGATATCCAGGGCAGTGGTGCACATGTTGATGTCCAGGGCAGTGGTGCACATGTTGATGTCCAGGGCAGTGGTGCATATGTTGATATCCAGGGCAGTGGTGCATATGTTGATGTCCAGGGGAGTGGTGCACATGTTGATGTCCAGGGGAGTGGTGCACATGTTGATGTCCAGGGCAGTGGTGCACATGTTGATATCCAGGTCAGTGGTGCACATGTTGATATCCAGGGCAGTGGTGCACATGTTGATATCCAGGGCAGTGGTGCATATGTTGATATCCAGGGCAGTGGTGCACATGTTGATATCCAGGGCAGTGGTGCACATGTTGATGTCCAGGGGAGTTGTGCACATGTTGATATCCAGGGCAGTGGTGCACATGTTGATGTCCAGGGCAGTGGTGCACATGTTGATATCCAGGGCAGTGGTGCACATGTTGATATCCAGGGCAGTGGTGCACATGTTGATGTCCAGGGGAGTTGTGCACATGTTGATATCCAGGGCAGTGGTGCACATGTTGATGTCCAGGGCAATGGTGCACATGTTGATATCCAGGGCAGTGGTGCACATGTTGATGTCCAGGGCAGTGGTGCACATGTTGATATCCAGGGCAGTGGTGCACATGTTGATATCCAGGGCAGTGGTGCACATGTTGATATCCAGGGCAGTGGTGCACATGTTGATATCCAGGGCAGTGGTGCACATGTTGATATCCAGGGCAGTGGTGCACATGTTGATATCCAGGGCAGTGGTGCACATGTTGATATCCAGGGCAGTGGTGCACATGTTGATATCCAGGGCAGTGGTGCACATGTTGATATCCAGGGCAGTGGTGCACATGTTGATATCCAGGGCAGTGGTGCACATGTTGATGTCCAGGGCAGTGGTGCACATGTTGATATCCAGGGCAGTGGTGCACATGTTGATATCCAGGGCAGTGGTGCACATGTTGATATCCAGGGCAGTGGTGCACATGTTGATATCCAGGGCAGTGGTGCACATGTTGATATCCAGGGCAGTGGTGGACATGTTGATGTCTAGGGCAGTGGTGCACATGTTGATATCCAGGGCAGTGGTGCACATGTTGATATCCAGGGCAGTGGTGCACATGTTGATGTCCAGGGCAGTGGTGCATATGTTGATAACCAGGGCAGTGGTGCACATGTTGATATCCAGGGGAGTTGTGCACATGTTGATATCCAGGGCAGTGGTGCATATGTTGATATCCAGGGCAGTGGTGCACATGTTGATGTCCAGGGGAGTTGTGCACATGTTGATATCCAGGGCAGTGGTGCACATGTTGATGTCCAGGGCAGTGGTGCACATGTTGATATCCAGGGCAGTGGTGCACATGTTGATATCCAGGGCAGTGGTGCACATGTTGATATCCAGGGCAGTGGTGCACATGTTGATGTCCAGGGTAGTGGTGCATATGTTGATATCCAGGGCAGTGGTGCACATGTTGATGTCCAGGGGAGTGGTGCACATGTTGATATCCAGGGCAGTGGTGCACATGTTGATATCCAGGGCAGTGGTGCATATGTTGATGTCCAGGGGAGTGGTGCACATGTTGATATCCAGGGCAGTGGTGCACATGTTGATATCCAGGGCAGTGGTGCATATGTTGATATCCAGGGCAGTGGTGCACATGTTGATATCCAGGGCAGTGGTGCATATGTTGATATCCAGGGCAGTGGTGCACATGTTGATGTCCAGGGCAGTGGTGCATATGTTGATGTCCATGGGAGTGGTGCACATGTTGATATCCAGGGCAGTGGTGCACATGTTGATATCCAGGGCAGTGGTGCATATGTTGATGTCCAGGGCAGTGGTGCATATGTTGATGTCCAGGGGAGTGGTGCACATGTTGATATCCAGGGCAGTGGTGCACATGTTGATATCCAGGGTAGTGGTGCACATGTTGATGTCCAGGGCAGTGGTGCATATGTTGATATCCAGGGCAGTGGTGCACATGTTGATGTCCAGGGCAGTGGTGCACATGTTGATGTCCAGGGGAGTGGTGCATATGTTGATATCCAGGGCAGTGGTGCATATGTTGATGTCCAGGGGAGTGGTGCACATGTTGATGTCCAGGGGAGTGGTGCACATGTTGATGTCCAGGGGAGTGGTGCATATGTTGATATCCAGGGGAGTGGTGCATATGTTGATATCCAGGGGAGTGGTGCATATGTTGATGTCCAGGGGAGTGGTGCACATGTTGATGTCCAGGGGAGTGGTGCACATGTTGATGTCCAGGGCAGTGGTGCATATGTTGATATCCAGGGCAGTGGTGCATATGTTGATGTCCAGGGGAGTGGTGCACATGTTGATGTCCAGGGCAGTGGTGCATATGTTGATATCCAGGGCAGTGGTGCACATGTTGATGTCCAGGGGAGTGGTGCACATGTTGATGTCCAGGGGAGTGGTGCATATGTTGATATCCAGGGGAGTGGTGCATATGTTGATATCCAGGGCAGTGGTGCATATGTTGATGTCCAGGGGAGTGGTGCACATGTTGATGTCCAGGGGAGTCGTGCACATGTTGATGTCCAGGGCAGTGGTGCACATGTTGATGTCCAGGGGAGTGGTGCATATGTTGATGTCCAGGGCAGTGGTGCACATGTTGATGTCCAGGGGAGTGGTGCATATGTTGATATCCAGGGCAGTGGTGCACATGTTGATGTCCAGGGGATTGGTGCACATGTTGATGTCCAGGGGAGTGGTGCATATGTTGATATCCAGGGCAGTGGTGCATATGTTGATGTCCAGGGGAGTGGTGCACATGTTGATGTCCAGGGGAGTGGTGCACATGTTGATGTCCAGGGCAGTGGTGCACATGTTGATATCCAGGGCAGTGGTGCACATGTTGATATCCAGGGCAGTGGTGCACATGTTGATATCCAGGGCAGTGGTGCATATGTTGATATCCAGGGCAGTGGTGCACATGTTGATATCCAGGGCAGTGGTGCACATGTTGATGTCCAGGGGAGTTGTGCACATGTTGATATCCAGGGCAGTGGTGCACATGTTGATGTCCAGGGCAGTGGTGCACATGTTGATATCCAGGGCAGTGGTGCACATGTTGATATCCAGGGCAGTGGTGCACATGTTGATATCCAGGGCAGTGGTGCACATGTTGATATCCAGGGCAGTGGTGCACATGTTGATGTCCAGGGGAGTTGTGCACATGTTGATATCCAGGGCAGTGGTGCACATGTTGATGTCCAGGGCAGTGGTGCACATGTTGATATCCAGGGCAGTGGTGCACATGTTGATGTCCAGGGCAGTGGTGCACATGTTGATGCCCAGGGCAGTGGTGCACATGTTGATGTCCAGGTCAGTGGTGCACATGTTGATATCCAGGGCAGTGGTGCACATGTTGATGTCCAGGGCAGTGGTGCATATGTTGATATCCAGGGCAGTGGTGCACATGTTGATATCCAGGGCAGTGGTGCATATGTTGATGTCCAGGGGAGTGGTGCACATGTTGATATCCAGGGCAGTGGTGCACATGTTGATATCCAGGGCAGTGGTGCACATGTTGATGTCCAGGGGAGTTGTGCACATGTTGATATCCAGGGCAGTGGTGCACATGTTGCTGTCCAGGGCAGTGGTGCACATGTTGATGTCCAGGGGAGTGGTGCACATGTTGATGTCCAGGGCAGTGGTGCACATGTTGATGTCCAGGGCAGTGGTGCACATGTTGATGTCCAGGGCAGTGGTGCACATGTTGATATCCAGGGCAGTGGTGCATATGTTGATGTCCAGGGCAGTGGTGCACATGTTGATATCCAGGGCAGTGGTGCATATGTTGATGTCCAGGGCAGTGGTGCACATGTTGATGTCCAGGGCAGTGGTGCACATGTTGATATCCAGGGCAGTGGTGCACATGTTGATATCCAGGGCAGTGGTGCACATGTTGATATCCAGGGCAGTGGTGCACATATTGATATCCAGGGCAGTGGTGCACATGTTGATGTCCAGGGCAGTGGTGCACATGTTGATATCCAGGGCAGTGGTGCACATGTTGATATCCAGGGCAGTGGTGCACATGTTGATGTCCAGGGCAGTGGTGCACATGTTGATATCCAGGGCAGTGGTGCACATGTTGATATCCAGGGCAGTGGTGGACATGTTGATATCCAGGGCAGTGGTGCATATGTTGATGTCCAGGGCAGTGGTGCACATGTTGATATCCAGGGCAGTGGTGCATATGTTGATATCCAGGGCAGTGGTGCACATGTTGATATCCAGGGCAGTGGTGCATATGTTGATGTCCAGGGCAGTGGTGCACATGTTGATATCCAGGGCAGTGGTGCACATGTTGATATCCAGGGCAGTGGTGCACATGTTGATATCCAGGGCAGTGGTGCACATGTTGATATCCAGGGCAGTGGTGCACATATTGATATCCAGGGCAGTGGTGCACATGTTGATGTCCAGGGCAGTGGTGCACATGTTGATATCCAGGGCAGTGGTGCACATGTTGATATCCAGGGCAGTGGTGCACATGTTGATGTCCAGGGCAGTGGTGCACATGTTGATATCCAGGGCAGTGGTGCACATGTTGATATCCAGGGCAGTGGTGCACATGTTGATAACCAGGGCAGTGGTGCACATGTTGATATCCAGGGCAGTGGTGCATATGTTGATATCCAGGGCAGTGGTGCACATGTTGATGTCCAGGGCAGTGGTGCATATGTTGATATCCAGGGCAGTGGTGCACATGTTGATGTCCAGGGCAGTGGTGCACATGTTGATATCCAGGGCAGTGGTGCACATGTTGATATCCAGGGCAGTGGTGCACATGTTGATGTCCAGGGCAGTGGTGCATATGTTGATGTCCAGGGGAGTGGTGCACATGTTGATATCCAGGGCAGTGGTGCATATGTTGATGTCCAGGGCAGTGGTGCACATATTGATATCCAGGGCAGTGGTGCATATGTTGATGTCCAGGGGAGTGGTGCACATGTTGATGTCCAGGGCAGTGGTGCACATGTTGATGTCCAGGGCAGTGGTGCACATGTTGATATCCAGGGCAGTGGTGCACATGTTGATATCCAGGGGAGTGGTGCACATGTTGATATCCAGGGCAGTGGTGCACATGTTGATATCCAGGGCAGTGGTGCACATGTTGATATCCAGGGCAGTGGTGCACATGTTGATGTCCAGGGGAGTTGTGCACATGTTGATATCCAGGGCAGTGGTGCACATGTTGATGTCCAGGGCAGTGGTGCACATGTTGATATCCAGGGCAGTGGTGCACATGTTGATATCCAGGGCAGTGGTGCACATGTTGATATCCAGGGCAGTGGTGCACATGTTGATATCCAGGGCAGTGGTGCACATGTTGATATCCAGGGCAGTGGTGCACATGTTGATGTCCAGGGGAGTTGTGCACATGTTGATATCCAGGGCAGTGGTGCACATGTTGATGTCCAGGGCAGTGGTGCACATGTTGATATCCAGGGCAGTGGTGCACATGTTGATATCCAGGGCAGTGGTGCACATGTTGATATCCAGGGCAGTGGTGCACATGTTGATATCCAGGGCAGTGGTGCACATGTTGATGTCCAGGGCAGTGGTGCATATGTTGATATCCAGGGCAGTGGTGCACATGTTGATGTCCAGGGCAGTGGTGCATATGTTGATATCCAGGGCAGTGGTGCACATGTTGATATCCAGGGCAGTGGTGCACATGTTGATATCCAGGGCAGTGGTGCACATGTTGATGTCCAGGGCAGTGGTGCACATGTTGATATCCAGGGCAGTGGTGCATATGTTGATGTCCAGGGCAGTGGTGCATATGTTGATATCCAGGGCAGTGGTGCACATGTTGATATCCAGGGCAGTGGTGCACATGTTGATGTCCAGGGTAGTGGTGCACATGTTGATGTCCAGGGCAGTGGTGCATATGTTGATATCCAGGGCAGTGGTGCACATGTTGATGTCCAGGGGAGTGGTGCACATGTTGATATCCAGGGCAGTGGTGCACATGTTGATGTCCAGGGCAGTGGTGCACATGTTGATGTCCAGGGCAGTGGTGCATATGTTGATATCCAGGGCAGTGGTGCATATGTTGATGTCCAGGGGAGTGGTGCACATGTTGATGTCCAGGGGAGTGGTGCACATGTTGATGTCCAGGGCAGTGGTGCACATGTTGATATCCAGGTCAGTGGTGCACATGTTGATATCCAGGGCAGTGGTGCACATGTTGATATCCAGGGCAGTGGTGCATATGTTGATATCCAGGGCAGTGGTGCACATGTTGATATCCAGGGCAGTGGTGCACATGTTGATGTCCAGGGGAGTTGTGCACATGTTGATATCCAGGGCAGTGGTGCACATGTTGATGTCCAGGGCAGTGGTGCACATGTTGATATCCAGGGCAGTGGTGCACATGTTGATATCCAGGGCAGTGGTGCACATGTTGATGTCCAGGGGAGTGGTGCACATGTTGATATCCAGGGCAGTGGTGCACATGTTGATGTCCAGGGCAATGGTGCACATGTTGATATCCAGGGCAGTGGTGCACATGTTGATGTCCAGGGCAGTGGTGCACATGTTGATATCCAGGGCAGTGGTGCACATGTTGATATCCAGGGCAGTGGTGCACATGTTGATATCCAGGGCAGTGGTGCACATGTTGATATCCAGGGCAGTGGTGCACATGTTGATATCCAGGGCAGTGGTGCACATGTTGATATCTAGGGCAGTGGTGCACATGTTGATATCCAGGGCAGTGGTGCACATGTTGATATCCAGGGCAGTGGTGCACATGTTGATATCCAGGGCAGTGGTGCACATGTTGATATCCAGGGCAGTGGTGCACATGTTGATGTCCAGGGCAGTGGTGCACATGTTGATATCCAGGGCAGTGGTGCACATGTTGATATCCAGGGCAGTGGTGCACATGTTGATATCCAGGGCAGTGGTGCACATGTTGATATCCAGGGCAGTGGTGCACATGTTGATATCCAGGGCAGTGGTGGACATGTTGATGTCTAGGGCAGTGGTGCACATGTTGATATCCAGGGCAGTGGTGCACATGTTGATATCCAGGGCAGTGGTGCACATGTTGATGTCCAGGGCAGTGGTGCACATGTTGATATCCAGGGCAGTGGTGCACATGTTGATATCCAGGGCAGTGGTGCACATGTTGATATCCAGGGCAGTGGTGCACATGTTGATATCCAGGGCAGTGGTGCACATGTTGATATCCAGGGCAGTGGTGGACATGTTGATGTCTAGGGCAGTGGTGCACATGTTGATATCCAGGGCAGTGGTGCACATGTTGATATCCAGGGCAGTGGTGCACATGTTGATGTCCAGGGCAGTGGTGCATATGTTGATAACCAGGGCAGTGGTGCACATGTTGATATCCAGGGGAGTTGTGCACATGTTGATATCCAGGGCAGTGGTGCATATGTTGATATCCAGGGCAGTGGTGCACATGTTGATGTCCAGGGGAGTTGTGCACATGTTGATATCCAGGGCAGTGGTGCACATGTTGATGTCCAGGGCAGTGGTGCACATGTTGATATCCAGGGCAGTGGTGCACATGTTGATATCCAGGGCAGTGGTGCACATGTTGATATCCAGGGCAGTGGTGCACATGTTGATATCCAGGGCAGTGGTGCACATGTTGATGTCCAGGGCAGTGGTGCATATGTTGATATCCAGGGCAGTGGTGCACATGTTGATATCCAGGGCAGTGGTGCACATGTTGATGTCCAGGGCAGTGGTGCACATGTTGATGTCCAGGGCAGTGGTGCACATGTTGATATCCAGGGCAGTGGTGCACATGTTGATATCCAGGGCAGTGGTGCACATGTTGATGTCCAGGGCAGTGGTGCATATGTTGATGTCCAGGGGAGTGGTGCACATGTTGATATCCAGGGCAGTGGTGCACATGTTGATATCCAGGGCAGTGGTGCACATATTGATATCCAGGGCAGTGGTGCACATGTTGATGTCCAGGGGAGTGGTGCACATGTTGATATCCAGGGCAGTGGTGCACATGTTGATATCCAGGGCAGTGGTGCACATATTGATATCCAGGGCAGTGGTGCATATGTTGATATCCAGGGCAGTGGTGCACATGTTGATGTCCAGGGCAGTGGTGCACATGTTGATGTCCAGGGGAGTGGTGCATATGTTGATATCCAGGGGAGTGGTGCACATGTTGATATCCAGGGCAGTGGTGCACATGTTGATGTCCAGGGCAGTGGTGCATATGTTGATGTCCAGGGGAGTGGTGCACATGTTGATGTCCAGGGGAGTGGTGCACATGTTGATGTCCAGGGGAGTGGTGCATATGTTGATGTCCATGGGAGTGGTGCACATGTTGATGTCCAGGGGAGTGGTGCACATGTTGATATCCAGGGCAGTGGTGCATATGTTGATGTCCATGGGAGTGGTGCACATGTTGATGTCCATGGGAGTGGTGCACATGTTGATATCCAGGGCAGTGGTGCATATGTTGATGTCCAGGGCAGTGGTGCATATGTTGATGTCCATGGGAGTGGTGCACATGTTGATGTCCAGGGGAGTGGTGCACATGTTGATATCCAGGGCAGTGGTGCACATGTTGATGTCCAGGGTAGTGGTGCACATGTTGATGTCCAGGGGAGTGGTGCATATGTTGATATCCAGGGCAGTGGTGCATATGTTGATGTCCAGGGGAGTGGTGCATATGTTGATGTCCAGGGGAGTGGTGCACATGTTGATGTCCAGGGGAGTGGTGCACATGTTGATGTCCAGGGCAGTGGTGCACATGTTGATGTCCAGGGGAGTGGTGCATATGTTGATGTCCAGGGCAGTGGTGCACATGTTGATGTCCAGGGGAGTGGTGCATATGTTGATATCCAGGGCAGTGGTGCACATGTTGATGTCCAGGGGAGTGGTGCACATGTTGATGTCCAGGGGAGTGGTGCATATGTTGATATCCTGGGCAGTGGTGCATATGTTGATGTCCAGGGGAGTGGTGCACATGTTGATGTCCAGGGAAGTGGTGCACATGTTGATGTCCAGGGCAGTGGTGCTCATGTTGATATCCAGGGCAGTGGTGCACATGTTGATATCCAGGGCAGTGGTGCACATGTTGATATCCAGGGCAGTGGTGCATATGTTGATATCCAGGGCAGTGGTGCACATGTTGATATCCAGGGCAGTGGTGCACATGTTGATGTCCAGGGGAGTTGTGCACATGTTGATATCCAGGGCAGTGGTGCACATGTTGATGTCCAGGGCAGTGGTGCATATGTTGATATCCAGGGCAGTGGTGCACATGTTGATATCCAGGTCAGTGGTGCACATGTTGATATCCAGGGCAGTGGTGCACATGTTGATATCCAGGGCAGTGGTGCACATGTTGATGTCCAGGGGAGTTGTGCACATGTTGATATCCAGGGCAGTGGTGCACATGTTGATGTCCAGGGCAGTGGTGCACATGTTGATATCCAGGGCAGTGGTGCACATGTTGATGTCCAGGGCAGTGGTGCACATGTTGATATCCAGGGCAGTGGTGCACATGTTGATATCCAGGGCAGTGGTGCACATGTTGATATCCAGGGCAGTGGTGCACATGTTGATATCCAGGGCAGTGGTGAACATGTTGATATCCAGGGCAGTGGTGCACATGTTGATATCCAGGGCAGTGGTGCACATGTTGATATCCAGGGCAGTGGTGCACATGTTGATATCCAGGGCAGTGGTGCACATGTTGATATCCAGGGCAGTGGTGCACATGTTGATATCCAGGGCAGTGGTGCACATGTTGATGTCCAGGGCAGTGGTGCACATGTTGATATCCAGGGCAGTGGTGCACATGTTGATATCCAGGGCAGTGGTGCACATGTTGATATCCAGGGCAGTTGTGCACATGTTGATATCCAGGGCAGTGGTGCACATGTTGATATCCAGGGCAGTGGTGCACATGTTGATATCCAGGGCAGTGGTGCATATGTTGATGTCCAGGGCAGTGGTGCACATGTTGATATCCAGGGCAGTGGTGCACATGTTGATATCCAGGGCAGTGGTGCACATGTTGATGTCCAGGGCAGTGGTGCATATGTTGATGTCCAGGGCAGTTGTGCACATGTTGATATCCAGGGCAGTGGTGCATATGTTGATGTCCAGGGCAGTGGTGCACATGTTGATATCCAGGGCAGTGGTGCACATGTTGATATCCAGGACAGTGGTGCACATGTTGATATCCAGGGCAGTGGTGCACATGTTGATATCCAGGGCAGTGGTGCACATGTTGATATCCAGGGCAGTGGTGCACATGTTGATATCCAGGGCAGTGGTGCACATGTTGATGTCCAGGGCAGTGGTGCACATGTTGATATCCAGGGCAGTGGTGCACATGTTGATATCCAGGGCAGTGGTGCACATGTTGATATCCAGGGCAGTGGTGCACATGTTGATATCCAGGGCAGTGGTGCACATGTTGATGTCCAGGGCAGTGGTGCACATGTTGATATCCAGGGCAGTGGTGCACATGTTGATATCCAGGGCAGTGGTGCACATGTTGATATCCAGGGCAGTGGTGCACATGTTGATATCCAGGGCAGTGGTGCACATGTTGATATCCAGGGCAGTGGTGGACATGTTGATATCCAGGGCAGTGGTGCACATGTTGATATCCAGGGCATTGGTGCACATGTTGATATCCAGGGCAGTGGTGCACATGTTGATATCCAGGGCAGTGGTGCACATGTTGATGTCCATGGGAGTGGTGCACATGTTGATGTCCAGGGCAGTGGTGCATATGTTGATGTCCAGGGGAGTGGTGCACATGTTGATGTCCAGGGCAGTGGTGCACATGTTGATATCCAGGGCAGTGGTGGACATGTTGATATCCAGGGCAGTGGTGCACATGTTGATATCCAGGGCAGTGGTGCACATGTTGATATCCAGGGCAGTGGTGCACATGTTGATGTCCAGGGCAGTGGTGCACATGTTGATATCCAGGGCAGTGGTGGACATGTTGATATCCAGGGCAGTGGTACACATGTTGATGTCCAGGGCAGTGGTGCACATGTTGATATCCAGGGCAGTGGTGGACATGTTGATATCCAGGGCAGTGGTGGACATGTTGATATCCAGGGCAGTGGTGCACATGTTGATATCCAGGGCAGTGGTGCACATGTTGATGTCCAGGGCAGTGGTGCACATGTTGATGTCCAGGGCAGTGGTGGACATGTTGATATCCAGGGCAGTGGTGCACATGTTGATATCCAGGGCAGTGGTGCACATGTTGATATCCAGGGCAGTGGTGCACATGTTGATATCCAGGGCAGTGGTGCACATGTTGATGTCCAGGGCAGTGGTGCACATGTTGATATCCAGGGCAGTGGTGGACATGTTGATATCCAGGGCAGTGGTTCACATGTTGATGTCCAGGGCAGTGGTGCACATGTTGATATCCAGGGCAGTGGTGGACATGTTGATATCCAGGGCAGTGGTGGACATGTTGATATCCAGGGCAGTGGTGCACATGTTGATATCCAGGGCAGTGGTGCACATGTTGATGTCCAGGGCAGTGGTGCACATGTTGATGTCCAGGGCAGTGGTGGACATGTTGATATCCAGGGCAGTGGTGCACATGTTGATATCCAGGGCAGTGGTGCACATGTTGATATCCAGGGCAGTGGTGCACATGTTGATATCCAGGGCAGTGGTGCACATGTTGATATCCAGGGCAATGGTGCACATGTTGATATCCAGGGCAGTGGTGCACATGTTGATATCCAGGGCAGTGGTGCACATGTTGATATCCAGGGCAGTGGTAGACATGTTGATATCCAGGGCAGTGGTGGACATGTTGATATCCAGGGCAGTGGTGCACATGTTGATATCCAGGGCAGTGGTGCACATGTTGATATCCAGGGCAGTGGTGCACATGTTGATATCCAGGGCAGTGGTGCACATGTTGATATCCAGGGCAGTGGTGCACATGTTGATATCCAGGGCAGTGGTGCACATGTTGATATCCAGGGCAGTGGTGCACATGTTGATATCCAGGGCAGTGGTGCACATGTTGATATCCAGGGCAGTGGTGCACATGTTGATATCCAGGGCAGTGGTGCACATGTTGATGTCCAGGGCAGTGGTGCACATGTTGATGTCCAGGGCAGTGGTGCACATGTTGATGTCCAGGGCAGTGGTGCACATGTTGATGTCCAGGGCAGTGGTGCACATGTTGATATCCAGGGCAGTGGTGCACATGTTGATATCCAGGGCAGTGGTGCACATGTTGATGTCCAGGGCAGTGGTGGACATGTTGATGTCCAGGGCAGTGGTGCATATGTTGATGTCCAGGGCAGTGGTGCACATGTTGATATCCAGGGCAGTGGTGCACATGTTGATATCCAGGGCAGTGGTGCACATGTTGATATCCAGGGCAGTGGTGCACATGTTGATATCCAGGGCA
The DNA here is from genome assembly GCF_038502225.1 of Cherax quadricarinatus. Taxonomy (NCBI): domain Eukaryota; kingdom Metazoa; phylum Arthropoda; class Malacostraca; order Decapoda; family Parastacidae; genus Cherax; species Cherax quadricarinatus. The sequence continues at coordinate 23,132,947 of NC_091353.1, forward strand.
GTGGTGCACATGTTGATATCCAGGGCAGTGGTGCACATGTTGATGTCCAGGGGAGTTGTGCACATGTTGATATCCAGGGCAGTGGTGCACATACTGTGTTAGCCACTTGGTCAGCTTATTAAGACCTTATTTCTCACAGGATTTAGATTTTTAGATTTTGCCACTGAAGTGGCTAGTTTATTGTGCTCCCCATATCCATCCTGTGGACGGTAGCGCGAGAGCATATGGATACACAAAAGGCCTAGGAACTAGGCCCCAAAGGGTTAACAGGAATACATATGGATTTATATCTACATATCTATAGTTCACTTATCTGTTACAAGCAAATTTAGGAAATTTGCTTAGTATATCTGGTATCTTATTTTCATTAATAAGATATCTTGACATGTCACATAGGTTATTATACTGTCTGTCTCTGTATTCCTCAATAAGTGGACAATTAAGCACATAGTGTTCAAGACAGTGACCATATGCCTGATCACATAATTTACATTTAGTTTGATCATCATCTGTGTGTCTCCCAAACTGCCAGAAGTACTTGTAACCAAGCCTAAGCCTGGCCACTACAACATCAGTCAGTCTGTTCACATTGCAAGTTGCTCCATAAACATACTTATCTACGTTCATGTTATCATAGTGGGTTATAGATCTACTCAGGCTTCTAATTGCATTCCTATAACAATCATTTTCATTATTTACTTCTCTCCTAATATTATTCCTAATGCTAGACACAGTTATACCAAAGTTATATTCTACATTCTCCTTCTCGATACTCTTCTTGGCTAACATATCAACTTTATCATGAAGGAGTAATCCAATGTGTGATGGGATCGATAGCAATTGTACATTACTTCCTTTGTCCCCGATTTTTGAGCATCTATACCTGGCTTCTCCAATGACCATGTTGATGGAGTCATTATGTGAGTTAAGAGCCTTCAATGATGACATAGAATCAGTAATGATGATAGAGTCAAGCTCAATGTCATAAGTTTACTTTAGCGTCATTAGGATTGTAAACAATTCAATTTGCAGTGTAGACGCCCAGTTGTTAATTCTTATGCCTAGTTCAACAAATTTATTATCGTTCTTAACTAGGGAGGTGGCAACAAGAGCAGATGCAGCCCTGCCAGAAGACTCCTGTTTAGATCCATCAGTGTATATAACTTGTGATAACTTGTTACTACCAGCTAGGTGAGAAATTTCTTCTTGAGCAGTTGCTCTAACAAGAGATTTAAGGAAGGGATTACTAGCAATGAGCTTCTTGGGAGGGACTTGTAGGTATGTGATATTAAATGAACACATCTTCCATGGAGGGGTGAAATGCTCTTGTTATCTTCAGTGATACAGTTCATGCAGGTTATAAAACTTAATGCAATTGCACGTTTTCACAATCCATTTAGATCTGTGTGTATGTACTTCAAGACACTTAGTAAGGTTCATTGTGAGTGTCTGGTTCATTTCTTAACATTCTAATACCGCGTACACTGTTAATCTCAACAATCCTATCACTGATTCTAGAAATACCAAGCTCCTTCCTCATATTAAGAACCTTTGTAGATCTGGGACAACCAAGAATAATTCTGAGAGCTTCATTTTGCATTAACTCCAAGGGTCGGAGAGAACTTTCTCTAGCTAATATCAACATGGGAGCAACATAATCAATTAAGGACCTAACATAGGCTATGTACATCATTCTCACGATTCTCACATTAGCACCATAGTTGGGGCTGTAGCCAGCAACACAGGAACATTCCTTATTCGTACTGTTTTTTAATGCTGTCTCTGTGGCCTCCTCCGCCACCGCTGGCAACAACGTCGTCCGCCCTGGACACCAACAAGTTGTTTCCTCTAGAGTCATGTTCATGATTCTGGTTATCTTCTCACTGTCTTCCAGTTTTGGAAGACTGTACTCTTACACTTGTGTACTGGACACACGAGACTCACTCACAGGTGCCACATAGAAGTATCAACTGGTAGAACTCTGTGAGGACTGTCAGGTGACACAGTCACTCTCATTATCCTCGCTAACAGTTCCACCTTCGATGCAGACTCTTCGACTTGTCAACCTAACATTGCACTAACTTTGATGTTAATTTTACTTTTGTACATTCCTCTCCCAGACTTGTTTGACCTTTCCCGGTTTAGAACTGAATATAATAATAATAATAATAATAAAAATGATAATGCCACAGGTGTGCAGGTCACGAGTGCTGAGACACATCTCTGAGGAAGCTGAGAGTGGTGCTAGTGGTGGGGAGGAGGAGGTGGAGCTGAAGTCTCCCTCCAGGACCTCCAGCACTTCTACCTCAGCATCCAGGACTCCCACTACCCCCAGGTTAGTTCCTACTACCCTTGCTTATTTCTCACTACACCCTTTTGCCCGTTAGTTCCCACGACACTTGGTTAATTTCTATGACTTCTGATTAATTCTCACTGCTATCAGGTTAGTTCCCACCTCTCCAGATTAGTTCCCACGACCCTCAGTGTTCACTATACCCAGGTTAGTTCCCACGACCCTCAGTGTTCACTATACCCAGGTTAGTTCCCACGACCCTCAGTGTTCACTATACCCAGGTTAGTTCCCACGACCCTCAGTGTTCACTATACCCAGGTTAGTTCCCACGACCCTCAGTGTTCACTATACCCAGGTTAGTTCCCACGACCCTCAGTGTTCACTATACCCAGGTTAGTTCCCACGACCCTCAGTGTTCACTATACCCAGGTTAGTTCCCACGACCCTCAGTGTTCACTATACCCAGGTTAGTTCCCACGACCCTCAGTGTTCACTATACCCAGGTTAGTTCCCACGACCCTCAGTGTTCACTATACCCAGGTTAGTTCCCACGACCCTCAGTGTTCACTATACCCAGGTTAGTTCCCACGACCCTCAGTGTTCACTATACCCAGGTTAGTTCCCACGACCCTCAGTGTTCACTATACCCAGGTTAGTTCCCACGACCCTCAGTGTTCACTATACCCAGGTTAGTTCCCACTGCTACTACTACTATTACTTCTACTACTACTACTAAATTAGTTTCTACTACTCCGTAAAAGTGTAACACTTCTACGTTAGTTTCCATTACTACGTTAGTTTTAGTACTACGTTAGTTCCGACTACTACTACTACTACTGCTGCAATAGTTACATAGGAACATAAGTAAGGAGGAGCAATGCTGTAGGACTACTGGCCCATGCTAGACAGGTCAGACTCACACCCACTCATGCACCTATCTAACCTCTTTCTTAAGCTACACAAGGTTTTATCTTCCTCAACACAACTTAGGAGTATGTTCCACTCATCCACAACTCTATTACCAAACCAGTGCTTTCTTAAATCTTTTCTAGATCTAAATTTTTCCAACTTGAACAAATCGCTGCGAGTCCTCTCTTGGTCAGATAATTTCAACACGTAATTTACATTCCCTTTATTTACTCCTCTTTTTTATTTATACACCTCAATCATCCTTCCCTAATTCTACGTCGTTGTAGAGAGTGCAGGTTCAGGGCCTCAGTCTATCCTCGTAGGAGAGATTTCTGATACGTGGGATTAAGTGTGTTTATGTAGGCACAGGTACACATAGGTACAATTATCATACGTAGAAACATATGTATAAATTCCCCACCAGCAGGACCCAGAAAAAGTCAGACGAAGCGAGTTATTTCCGTGCACCTTGGCATGGTTGCACAAGCTCTCGCTTCACACGGTGAGTTTTCGGGTTCGATTCCCGGCAAGGGTGCAAACATTGGATGTGTTTCCTTACACCAGTTGTCCATATTGACCCATCAGTAAACTAGGTACCTGGGTGTTAGTGGACTGGTGAGGGTGGCATCCTGGGGGACAAGATTGAGGACCACAATGGAAATAAGTTAGACAGTCCTCGATGACGCACTGACTTTCATGGGTTATCCTGGGTGGCTAACCCTCCGGGGTTAAAAATCCGAACGAAATCTTATCTTATCTTATCTTAACCTGCGCAGCATAATCTAAACGAGGCTTTACCAAGGATATATAAAGCTGAAGTATAATCCTGGGACTCCTGTTATTTATACTTGTTGATATGAAGCCAAGAGTTGTCTCAGCTTCACTACTGAGACTTGTGGTGGCACTGTTGTCTTGACTTGTGGTGGCACTGTTGTCTTGACTTGTGGTGGCACTGTTGTCTTGACTTGTGGTGGCACTGTTGTCTTGACTTGTGGTGGCACTGTTGTCTGGACTTGTGGTGGCACTGTTGTCTTGACTTGTGGTGGCACTGTTGTCTTGACTTGTGGTGGCACTGTTGTCTGGACTTGTGGTGGCACTGTTGTCTTGACTTGTGGTGGCACTGTTGTCTTGACTTGTGGTGGCAAAGTTGTCTTGACTTGTGGTGGCACTGTTGTCTTGACTTGTGGTGGCACTGTTGTCTTGACTTGTGGTGGCACTGTTGTCTTGACTTGTGGTGGCACTGTTGTCTGGACTTGTGGTGGCACTGTTGTCTTGACTTGTGGTGGCACTGTTGTCTTGACTTGTGGTGGCACTGTTGTCTTGACTTGTGGTGGCACTGTTGTCTTGACTTGTGGTGGCACTGTTGTCTTGACTTGTGGTGGCACTGTTGTCTTGACTTGTGGTGGCACTGTTGTCTTGACTTGTGGTGGCACTGTTGTCTTGACTTGTGGTGGCACTGTTGTCTTGACTTGTGGTGGCACTGTTGTCTTGACTTGTGGTGGCACTGTTGTCTTGACTTGTGGTGGCACTGTTGTCTTGACTTGTGGTGGCACTGTTGTCTTGACTTGTGGTGGCACTGTTGTCTTGACTTGTGGTGGCACTGTTGTCTTGACTTGTGGTGGCACTGTTGTCTGGACTTGTGGTGGCACTGTTGTCTGGACTTGTGGTGGCACTGTTGTCTGGACTTGTGGTGGCACTGTTTTCTGGACTTGTGGTGGCACTGTTGTCTTGACTTGTGGTGGCACTGTTGTCTTGACTTGTGATGGCACTGTTTTGACTTGTGGTGGCACTGTTGTCTTGACTTGTGGTGGCACTGTTGTCTTGACTTGTGGTGGCACTGTTGTCTTGACTTGGGGCGGCACTGTTGTCTTGACTTGTGGTGGCACTGTTGTCTTGACCTGTAGTGGCCCTGTTGTCTTGACTTGTAGTGGCACTGTTGTCTTGACTTGTGGTGGCACTGTTGTCTTGACTTGTGGTGGCACTGTTGTCTTGACCTGTAGTGGCCCTGTTGTCTTGACTTGTAGTGGCGCTGTTGCCTTGATTTGTAGTGGCACTGTTGTCTTGACTTGCAGTGGCACTGTTGTCTTGACTTGTGGTGGCACTGTTGTCTTGACTTGTAGTGGAACTGTTGTGTTGACTTGTGGTGGCACTGTTGTCTTGACTTGTGGTGGCACTGTTGTCTTACTTGTAGTGGCACTGTTGTCTTGACTTGTAGTGGCACTGTTGTCTTGTCTTGTAGTGGCACTGTTGTCTTGACTTCTGTGGCACTGTTGTCTTGACTTGTAGTGGCACTGTTGTCTTGACTTGTAGTGGCACTGTTGTCTCGACTTGTAGTGGTACTGTTGTCTTGACTTGTAGTGACACTGTTACCTTGACTTGTGGCGGCACTGTTGTGTTGACTTGTGGTGGCACTGTTGTCTTGACTTGTAGTGGCACTGTTGTCTCGACTTGTAGTGGCACTGTTGTCTTGACTTGTAGTGGCACTGTTGTCTTGACTTGTAGTGGCACTGTTGTCTCGACTTGTAGTGGCACTGTTGTCTTGACTTGTAGTGACACTGTTATCTTGACTTGTGGCGGCACTGTTGTGTTGACTTGTGGTGGCACTGTTGTCTTGACTTGTAGTGGCACTGTTGTCTCGACTTGTAGTGGCACTGTTGTCTTGACTTGTAGTGCCACTATCTTGACTTGTGGTGGCACTGTTGTCTTGACTTGTGGTGGCACTGTTGTCTTGACTTGTGGTGGCACTGTTGTCTTGACTTGAGGTGGCACTGTTGTCTTGACTTGTGGTGGCACTGTTGTCTTGACTTGTAGTGGCACTGTTGTCTTGACTTGTAGTTGCACTGTTGTCTTGACTTGTAGTGGCACTGTTGTCTTGACTTGTAGTGGCACTGTTGTCTTGACTTGTAGTGGCACTGTTGTCTTCACTTGTAGTGGCACTGTTGTCTTCACTTGTGGTGGCACTGTTGTCTTGACATGTAGTGACACTGTTGTCTTGATTTGTGGTGGCACTGTTGTCTTGACTTGTAGTGGCACTGTTGTCTTGACTTGTAGTGGCACTGTTGTCTTGACTTGTAGTGACACTGTTGTCTTACTTGTAGTGGCACTGTTGTCTTGACTTGTAGTGGCACTGTTGTCTTGACTTGTAGTGGCACTGTTGTCTTGAATTGTGGTGGCACTGTTGTCTTGACTTGTGGTGGCACTGTTGTCTTGACTTGTGGCACTGTTGTCTTGACTTGTGGTGGCACTGTTGTCTTGACTTGTGGTGGCACTGTTGTCTTGACTTGTGATGTCACTGTTGTCTTGACTTGTGGTGGCACTGTTGTCTTGACTTGTGGTGGCACTTTTGTCTTGACTTGTGGCGGCACTGTTGTCTTGACTTGGGGCAACACTGTTGCCTTGACTTGTGGTGGCACTGTTGTCTTGACCTGTAGTGGCCCTGTTGTCTTGGCTTGTAGTGGCACTGTTGTCTTGACTTGTGGTGGCACTGTTGTCTTGACTTGTAGTGGCACTTTTGTCTTGACGTGTGGTGGCACTGTTGTCTTGACTTGTAGTGGCACTGTTGTCTTGACTTGTGGCGGCACTGTTGTCTTGACTTGTGGTGGCACTGTTGTCTTGACCTGTAGTGGCCCTGTTGTCTTGACTTGTAGTGGCACTGTTGTCTTGACTTGTAGTGGCACTGTTGTCTTGACTTGTGGTGGCACTGTTGTCTTGACTTGTAGTGGAACTGTTGTGTTGACTTGTGGTGGCACTGTTGTCTTGACTTGTGGCACTGTTCTCTTGACTTGTAGTGGCACTGTTGTCTTGACTTGTGGTGGCACTGTTGTCTTGACTTGTAGTGGCACTGTTGTCTTGACTTGTAGTGGCACTGTTGTCTTGATTTGTAGTGGCACTGTTGTCTTACTTGTAGTGGCACTGTTGTCTTGACTTGTAGTGGAACTGTTGTGTTGACTTGTGGTGGCACTGTTGTCTTGACTTGTGGTGGCACTGTTGTCTTACTTGTAGTGGCACTGTTGTCTTGACTTGTAGTGGCACTGTTGTCTTGTCTTGTAGTGGCACTGTTGTCTTGACTTGTGCTGGCACTGTTGTCTTGACTTGTAGTGGCACTGTTGTCTTGACTTGTAGTGGCACTGTTGTCTCGACTTGTAGTGGCACTGTTGTCTTGACTTGTAGTGACACTGTTATCTTGACTTGTGGAAGCACTGTTGTGTTGACTTGTGGTGGCACTGTTGTCTTGACTTGTAGTGGCACTGTTGTCTCGACTTGTAGTGGCACTGTTGTCTTGACTTGTAGTGCCACTGTTATCTTGACTTGTGGTGGCACTGTTGTCTTGACTTGTGGTGGCACTGTTGTCTTGACTTGTGGTGGCACTGTTGTCTTGACTTGAGGTGGCACTGTTGTCTTGATTTGTGGTGGAACTGTTGTCTTGACTTGTAGTGGCACTGTTGTCTTGACTTGTAGTGGCACTGTTGTCTTTACTTGTAGTGGCACTGTTGTCTTGACTTGTAGTGGCACTGTTGTCTTGACTTGTAGTGGCACTGTTGTCTTCACTTGTATTGGCACTGTTGTCTTCACTTGTGGTGGCACTGTTGTCTTGACATGTAGTGACACTGTTGTCTTGATTTGTGGTGGCACTGTTGTCTTGACTTGTAGTGGCACTGTTGTCTTGACTTGTAGTGGCACTATTGTCTTGACTTGTAGTGACACTGTTGTCTTACTTGTAGTGGCACTGTTGTCTTGACTTGTAGTGGCACTGTTGTCTTGACTTGTAGTGGCACTGTTGTCTTGAATTGTGGTGGCACTGTTGTCTTGACTTGTGGTGGTACTGTTGTCTTGACTTGTGGCACTGTTGTCTTGACTTGTGGTGGCACTGTTGTCTTGACTTGTGGTGGCACTGTTGTCTTGACTTGTGGTGGCACTGTTGTCTTGACTTGTGATGGCACTGTTGTCTTGACTTGTGGTGGCACTGTTGTCTTGACTTGTTGTGGCACTTTTGTCTTGACTTGTGGCGGCACTGTTGTCTTGACTTGGGGCGGCACTGTTGTCTTGACTTGTGGTGGCACTGTTGTCTTGACCTGTAGTGGCCCTGTTGTCTTGACTTGTAGTGGCACTGTTGTCTTGACTTGTGGTGGCACTGCTGTCTTGACTTGTGGTGGCACTGTTGTCTTGACTTGTAGTGGCCCTGTTGTCTTGACTTGTGGTGGCACTGTTGTCTTGTCTTGTAGTGGCACTGTTGTCTTGACTTGTGTGGCACTGTTGTCTTGACTTGTAGTGGCACTGTTGTCTTGACTTGTAGTGGCACTGTTGTCTCGACTTGTAGTGGTACTGTTGTCTTGACTTGTAGTGACACTGTTACCTTGACTTGTGGCGGCACTGTTGTGTTGACTTGTGGTGGCACTGTTGTCTTGACTTGTAGTGGCACTGTTGTCTCGACTTATAGTGGCACTGTTGTCTTGACTTGTAGTGGCACTGTTGTCTTGACTTGTAGTGGCACTGTTGTCTCGACTTGTAGTGGCACTGTTGTCTTGACTTGTAGTGACACTGTTATCTTGACTTGTGGCGGCACTGTTGTGTTGACTTGTGGTGGCACTGTTGTCTTGACTTGTAGTGGCACTGTTGTCTCGACTTGTAGTGGCACTGTTGTCTTGACTTGTAGTGCCACTATCTTGACTTGTGGTGGCACGGTTGTCTTGACTTGTGGTGGCACTGTTGTCTTGACTTGTGGTGGCACTGTTGTCTTGACTTGAGGTGGCTCTGTTGTCTTGACTTGTGGTGTAACTGTTGTCTTGACTTGTAGTGGCACTGTTGTCTTGACTTGTAGTGGCACTGTTGTCTTTACTTGTAGTGGCACTGTTGTCTTGACTTGTAGTGGCACTGTTGTCTTGACTTGTAGTGGCACTGTTGTCTTCACTTGTAGTGGCACTGTTGTCTTCACTTGTGGTGGCACTGTTGTCTTGACATATAGTGACACTGTTGTCTTGATTTGTGGTGGCACTGTTGTCTTGACTTGTAGTGGCACTGTTGTATTGACTTGTAGTGGCACTGTTGTCTTGACTTGTAGTGACACTGTTGTCTTACTTGTAGTGGCACTGTTGTCTTGACTTGTAGTGGCACTGTTGTCTTTACTTGTAGTGGCACTGTTGTCTTGAATTGTGGTGGCACTGTTGTCTTGACTTGTGGTGGCACTGTTGTCTTGACTTGTGGCACTGTTGTCTTGACTTGTGGTGGCACTGTTGTCTTGACTTGTGGTGGCACTGTTGTCTTGACTTGTGATGTCACTGTTGTCTTGACTTGTGGTGGCACTGTTGTCTTGACTTGTGGTGGCACTTTTGTCTTGACTTGTGGCGGCACTGTTGTCTTGACTTGGGGCAACACTGTTGCCTTGACTTGTGGTGGCACTGTTGTCTTGACCTGTAGTGGCCCTGTTGTCTTGGCTTGTAGTGGCACTGTTGTCTTGACTTGTGGTGGCACTGTTGTCTTGACTTGTAGTGGCACTTTTGTCTTGACGTGTGGTGGCACTGTTGTCTTGACTTGTAGTGGCACTGTTGTCTTGACTTGTGGCGGCACTGTTGTCTTGACTTGTGGTGGCACTGTTGTCTTGACCTGTAGTGGCCCTGTTGTCTTGACTTGTAGTGGCACTGTTGTCTTGACTTGTAGTGGCACTGTTGTCTTGACTTGTGGTGGCACTGTTGTCTTGACTTGTAGTGGAACTGTTGTGTTGACTTGTGGTGGCACTGTTGTCTTGACTTGTGGTGGCACTGTTCTCTTGACTTGTAGTGGCACTGTTGTCTTGACTTGTGGTGGCACTGTTGTCTTGACTTGTAGTGGCACTGTTGTCTTGACTTGTAGTGGCACTGTTGTCTTGATTTGTAGTGGCACTGTTGTCTTACTTGTAGTGGCACTGTTGTCTTGACTTGTAGTGGAACTGTTGTGTTGACTTGTGGTGGCACTGTTGTCTTGACTTGTGGTGGCACTGTTGTCTTACTTGTAGTGGCACTGTTGTCTTGACTTGTGGCACTGTTGTCTTGTCTTGTAGTGGCACTGTTGTCTTGACTTGTGGTGGCACTGTTGTCTTGACTTGTAGTGGCACTGTTGTCTTGACTTGTAGTGGCACTGTTGTCTCGACTTGTAGTGGCACTGTTGTCTTGACTTGTAGTGACACTGTTATCTTGACTTGTGGAAGCACTGTTGTGTTGACTTGTGGTGGCACTGTTGTCTTGACTTGTAGTGGCACTGTTGGCTCGACTTGTAGTGGCACTGTTGTCTTAACTTGTAGTGCCACTGTTATCTTGACTTGTGGTGGCACTGTTGTCTTGACTTGTGGTGGCACTGTTGTCTTGACTTGTGGTGGCACTGTTGTCTTGACTTGAGGTGGCACTGTTGTCTTGATTTGTGGTGGAACTGTTGTCTTGACTTGTAGTGGCACTGTTGTCTTGACTTGTAGTGGCACTGTTGTCTTTACTTGTAGTGGCACTGTCGTCTTGACTTGTAGTGGCACTGTTGTCTTGACTTGTAGTGGCACTGTTGTCTTCACTTGTATTGGCACTGTTGTCTTCACTTGTGGTGGCACTGTTGTCTTGACATGTAGTGACACTGTTGTCTTGATTTGTGGTGGCACTGTTGTCTTGACTTGTAGTGGCACTGTTGTCTTGACTTGTAGTGGCACTATTGTCTTGACTTGTAGTGACACTGTTGTCTTACTTGTAGTGGCACTGTTGTCTTGACTTGTAGTGGCACTGTTGTCTTGACTTGTAGTGGCACTGTTGTCTTGAATTGTGGTGGCACTGTTGTCTTGACTTGTGGTGGCACTGTTGTCTTGACTTGTGGCACTGTTGTCTTGACTTGTGGTGGCACTGTTGTCTTGACTTGTGGTGGCACTGTTGTCTTGACTTGTGGTGGCACTGTTGTCTTGACTTGTGATGGCACTGTTGTCTTGACTTGTGGTGGCACTGTTGTCTTGACTTGTTGTGGCACTTTTGTCTTGACTTGTGGCGGCACTGTTGTCTTGGCTTGGGGCGGCACTGTTGTCTTGACTTGTGGTGGCACTGTTGTCTTGACCTGTAGTGGCCCTGTTGTCTTGACTTGTAGTGGCACTGTTGTCTTGACTTGTGGTGGCACTGTTGTCTTGACTTGTGGTGGCACTGTTGTCTTGACTTGTGGTGGCACTGTTGTCTTGACTTGTGGTGGCACTGTTGTCTTGACTTGTAGTAGCACTGTTGTCTTGACTTGTGGCGGCACTGTTGTCTTGACTTGTGGTGGCACTGTTGTCTTGACCTGTAGTGGCCCTGTTGTCTTGACTTGTAGTGGCACTGTTGTCTTGACTTGTGGTGGCACTGTTGTCTTGACTTGTAGTGGCACTGTTGTCTTGACTTGTATTGGCACTGTTGTCTTGACTTGTAGTGGAACTGTTGTGTTGACTTGTGGTGGCACTGTTGTCTTGACTTGTGGTGGCACTGTTGTCTTGACTTGTAGTGGCACTGTTGTCTTGACTTGTGGTGGCACTGTTGTCTTGACTTGTAGTGGCACTGTTGTATTGACTTGTAGTGGCACTGTTGTCTTGATTTGTAATGGCACTGTTGTCTTACTTGTAGTGGCACTGTTGGCTTGACTTGTAGTGGCACTGTTGTCTTGTCTTGTTGTGGCACTATTGTCTTGACTTGTGGTGGCACTGTTGTCTTGACTTGTAGTGGCACTGTTGTCTTGACTTGTAGTGGCACTGTTGTCTCGACTTGTAGTGGCACTGTTGTCTTGACTTGTGGCACTGTTATCTTGACTTGAGGCGGCACTGTTGTGTTGACTTGTGGTGGCGCTGTTGTCTTGACTTGTAGTGGCACTGTTGTCTCGACTTGTAGTGGCACTGTTGTCTTGACTTGTAGTGCCACTGTTATCTTGACTTGTGGTGGCACTGTTGTCTTGACTTGTGGTGGCACTGTTGTCTTGACTTGTGTTGGCACTGTTGTCTTGACTTGTGGTGGCACTGTTGTCGTGACTTGTGGTGGCACTGTTGTCTTGACTTGTAGTGGCACTGTTGTCTTGACTTGTAGTGGCACTGTTGTCTTTACTTGTAGTGGCACTGTTGTCTTGACTTGTAGTGGCACTGTTGTCTTGACTTGTAGTGGCACTGTCTTCACTTGTAGTGGCACTGTTGTCTTCACTTGTGGTGGCACTGTTGTCTTGACATGTAGTGACACTGTTGTTTTGATTTGTGGTGGCACTGTTGTCTTGACTTGTAGTGGCACTGTTGTCTTGACTTGTAGTGGAACTGTTGTCTTGATTTGTAGTGACACTGTTGTCTTACTTGTAGTGGCACTGTTGTCTTGACTTGTAGTGGCACTGTTGTCTTGACTTGTAGTGGCACTGTTGTCTTGAATTGTGGTGGCACTGTTGTCTTGACTTGTAGTGGCACTGTTGTCTTGACTTGTAGTGGCACTGTTGTCTTGACTTGTAGTGGCACTGTTGTCTCGACTTGTAGTGGCACTGTTGTCTTGACTTGTAGTGGCACTGTTATCTTGACTTGTGGCGGCACTGTTGTGTTGACTTGTGTGGCACTGTTGTCTTGACTTGCATTGGCACTGTTGTCTCGACTTGTAGTGGCACTGTTGTCTTGACTTGTAGTGGCACTGTTATCTTGATTTGTGGTGGCACTGTTGTCTTGACTTGTGGTGGCACTGTTGTCTTGACTTGTGGTGGCACTGTTGTCTTGACTTGTGGTGGCACTGTTGTTTTGACTTGTGGTGGCACTGTTGTCTTGACTTGTAGTGGCACTGTTGTCTTTACTTGTAGTGGCACTGTTGTCTTGACTTTTAGTGGCACTGTTGTCTTGACTTATAGTGGCACTGTTGTCTTGACTTGTGGTGGCACTGTTGTCTTGACTTGTGGTGGCACTGTTGTCTTGACTTGCAGTGGCACTGTTGTCTTGACTTGTAGTGGCACTGTTGTCTCGACTTGTAGTGGCACTGTTGTCTTGATTTGTGATGGCACTGTTGTCTTGACTTGCAGTGGCGCTGTTGTCTTGACTTGTAGTGGCACTGTTGTCTTGACTTGTAGTGGCACTGTTGTCTTTACTTGTAGTGGCACTGTTGTCTTGACTTTTAGTGGCACTGTTGTCTTGACTTATAGTGGCACTGTTGTCTTGACTTGTGGTGGCACTGTTGTCTTGACTTGTGGTGGCACTGTTGTCTTGACTTGCAGTGGCACTGTTGTCTTGACTTGTAGTGGCACTGTTGTCTCGACTTGTAGTGGCACTGTTGTCTTGATTTGTGATGGCACTGTTGTCATGACTTGCTGTGGCGCTGTTGTCTTGACTTGTAGTGGCACTGTTGTCTTGACTTGTAGTGGCACTGTTGTGTTGACTTGTAGTGGCACTGTTGTGTTGACTTGTAGTGGCACTGTTGTCTTGACTTGTGGTGGCACTGTTGTCTTGACTTGTAGTGGCACTGTTGTTTTGACCTGTAGTGGCCCTGTTGTCTTGACTCGTAGTGGCACTGTTGTCTTGACTTGTGGTGGCACTGTTGTCTTGACTTGTGGTGGCACTGTTGTCTTGACTTGTAGTGGCACTGTTGTTTTGACTTGTGGTGGCACTGTTGTCTTGACTTGTAGTGGCACTGTTGTTTTGACCTGTAGTGGCCCTGTTGTCTTGACTCGTAGTGGCACTGTTGTCTTGACTTGTGGTGGCACTGTTGTCTTGACTTGTAGTGGCACTGTTGTCTTGACTTGTGGTGGCACTGTTGTCTTGACTTGTAGTGGAACTGTTGTGTTGACTTGTGGTGGCACTGTTGTCTTGACTTGTGGTGGCACTGTTGTCTTGACTTGTAGTGGCACTGTTGTCTTGACTTGTGGTGGCACTGTTGTTTTGACTTGTAGTGGCACTGTTGTCTTGACTTGTAGTGGCACTGTTGTCTTGATTTGTAGTGGCACTGTTGTCTTACTTTTAGTGGCACTGTTGTCTTGACTTGTAGTGGCACTGTTGTCTTGTCTTGTAGTGGCACTGTTGTCTTGACTTGTGGTGGCACTGTTGTCTTGACTTGTAGTGGCACTGTTGTCTTGACTTGTAGTAGCACTGTTGTCTCGACTTGTAGTGGCACTGTTGTCTTGACTTGTAGTGGCACTGTTATCTTGACTTGTGGCGGCACTGTTGTGTTGACTTGTGGTGGCACTGTTGTCTTGACTTGTAGTGGCACTGTTGTCTCGACTTGTAGTGGCACTGTTGTCTTGACTTGTAGTGCCACTGTTATCTTGACTTGTAGTGGCACTGTTGTCTTGACTTGTGGTGGCACTGTTGTCTTGACTTGTGGTGGCACTGTTGTCTTGACTTGTGGTGGCACTGTTGTCTTGACTTGTGGTGGCACTGTTTTCTTGACTTGTGGCGGCACTGTTGTCTTGGCCTGTAGTGGCCCTGTTGTCTTGACTTGTAGTGGCACTGTTGTCTTGACTTGTGGTGGCACTGTTGTCTTGACTTGTAGTGGCACTGTTGTCTTGACCTGTAGTGGCCCTGTTGTCTTGACTTGTAGTGGCACTGTTGTCTTGACTTGTGGTGGCACTGTTGTCTTGACTTGTAGTGGCACTGTTGTCTTGACTTGTGGTGGCACTGTTGTCTTGACTTGTAGTGGCACTGTTGTCTTGACCTGTAGTGGCCCTGTTGTCTTGACTTGTAGTGGCACTGTTGTCTTGACTTGTGGTGGCACTGTTGTCTTGACTTGTAGTGGCACTGTTGTCTTGACTTGTAGTGGCACTGTTGTCTTGACTTGTAGTGGCACTGTTGTCTTCACTTGTAGTGGCACTGTTGTCTTCACTTGTGGTGGCACTGTTGTCTTGACATGTAGTGACACTGTTGTTTTGATTTTTGGTGGCACTGTTGTCTTGACTTGTAGTGGCACTGTTGTCTTGACTTGTAGTGGCACTGTTGTCTTGACTTGTAGTGACACTGTTGTCTTACTTGTAGTGGCACTGTTGTCTTGACTTGTAGTGGCACTGTTGTCTTGACTTGTAGTGGCACTGTTGTCTTGAATTGTGGTGGCACTGTTGTCTTGACTTGTAGTGGCACTGTTGTCTTGACTTTTAGTGGCACTGTTGTCTTGACTTGTAGTGGCACTGTTGTCTCGACTTGTAGTGGCACTGTTGTCTTGACTTGTAGTGGCACTGTTATCTTGACTTGTGGCGGCACTGTTGTGTTGACTTGTGGTGGCACTGTTGTCTTGACTTGCAGTGGCACTGTTGTCTCGACTTGTAGTGGCACTGTTGTCTTGACTTGTAGTGGCACTGTTATCTTGACTTGTGGTGGCACTGTTGTCTTGACTTGTGGTACTGTTGTCTTGACTTGTGGTGGCACTGTTGTCTTGACTTGTGGTGGCACTGTTGTCTTGACTTGTGGTGGCACTGTTGTCTTGACTTGTAGTGGCACTGTTATCTTTACTTGTAGTGGCACTGTTGTCTTGACTTTTAGTGGCACTGTTGTCTTGACTTATAGTGGCACTGTTGTCTTGACTTGTGGTGGCACTGTTGTCTTGACTTGTGGTGGCACTGTTGTCTTGACTTGCAGTGGCACTGTTGTCTTGACTTGTAGTGGCACTGTTGTCTCGACTTGTAGTGGCACTGTTGTCTTGATTTGTGATGGCACTGTTGTCTTGACTTATAGTGGCACTGTTGTCTTGACTTGTGGTGGCACTGTTGTCTTGACTCGCAGTGGCACTGTTGTCTTGACTTGTAGTGGCACTGTTGTGTTGACTTGTAGTGGCACTGTTGTCTTGACTTGTGGTGGCACTGTTGTCTTGGCCTGTGGCGGCACTGTTGTCTTGGCTTGTGGTGGCACTGTTGTCTTGGCTCGTGGTGGCACTGCTGTCTTGACTTGTGGCGGCATTGTTGTCTTGACTTGTGGCGGCACTGTTGTCTTGACTTGTGGTGGCACTGTTGTCTTGACTTCTGGTGGTACTGTTGTCTTGGCTTGTGGCGGCACTGTTTTCTTGGCCTGTGGCAACACTGTTGTCTTGGCTTGTGGTGGCACTGTTATCTTGACTTGTGGTGGCACTGTTGTCTTGACTTGTAGTGGCACTGTTGTCTTGGCTTGTGGCGGCACTGTTGTCTTGGCCTGTGGCGGCACTGTTGTCTTGGCTTGTGGTGGCACTGTTGTCTTGATTCGTGGTGGCACTGTTGTCTTGACTTGTGGCGGCACTTTTGTCTTGACTTGTGGTGGCACTGTTGTCTTGACTTGTGGTGGCACTGTTGTCTTGACTTCTGGTGGTACTGTTGTCTTGGCTTGTGGCGGCACTGTTTTCTTGGCCTGTGGCAACACTGTTGTCTTGGCTTGTGGCAGCACTGTTGTCTTGGCTTCATTCTTAACTTCAACGCTAATCTTTTTCACCTTCACAGTCGTTAAGATCTATATTATTCAGTTTTCTCCTGCGTTAGTTCCCACTACTGTGTTAGTTCTCACTACTGTGTTAGTTCTCACTACTGTGTTAGTTCCCACTACTGTGTTAGTTCTCACTACTGTGTTAGTTCTCACTACTGTGTTAGTTCTCACTACTGTGTTAGTTCCCACTACTGTGTTAGTTCTCACTACTGTGTTAGTTCCCACTACTGTGTTAGTTCTCACTACTGTGTTAGTTCTCACTACTGTGTTAGTTCTCACTACTGTGTTAGTTCCCACTACTGTGTTAGTTCTCACTACTGTGTTAGTTCCCACTACTGTGTTAGTTCTCACTACTGTGTTAGTTCTCACTACTGTGTTAGTTCTCACTACTGTGTTAGTTCCCACTACTGTGTTAGTTCTCACTACTGTGTTAGTTCCCACTACTGTGTTAGTTCTCACTACTGTGTTAGTTCCCACTACTGTGTTAGTTCTCACTACTGTGTTAGTTCTCACTACTGTGTTAGTTCCCACTACTGTGTTAGTTCCCACTACTGTGTTAGTTCCCACTACTGTGTTAGTTCTCAATACTGTTTGTTGTCAGCATAGTTGCTGATCCCCTATATATGTATATGTTATCTGGGTATCATAATACCATCCATATGTTTTACATAGTTGACCCCTTGCTAGGCTCAGTGGCTAGCATGTGTGACATCACTTGATGCTGCATGTGAGCGTCAGACGTGCTGTCCCTTCCTCACTTCATTTGTAGACCTACAGGTAACAGGACAGGCTAGGCTGGGCTCCCCTCTCACAGTCTGCTAATGTAAGTGTTACCATCCAACAACCTGTGTTTATCTCCATCATTTCTCCATGAACCCTCTCAACAAATGGTGACAGCCAACAGCAAAATTTACAAGAGTAACTTATAGCCTTACTAAGCCATCCAAAGTTAAAGTGGGTTCAAGAGTAATGCTGACTAACTTCAAGACATCCTCAATGCCTAAGCTCGATCAAAAGTTTGTTGGTCCTTATCGAGTAGTTTAACATGCCAATGGCAATAAGTATAAGGTTAGAGAAATTAGTACTGGTCAGCATAAAGAATCGCATTTAGATCATATGAAGTTAGTATGCAATGTTGAGGATGATATTTCTACCCAGACTAATGTGACAGACGCTGACAATCCTCCTGACTCTGTACTCTCTACCTCTAACACTCGGTCAGATTATCAACCCGAATGTCGTTATTCTTTGTGTACATGACAAGTAATGAGAAACCCCCAATATCTTTTGTAGATAATTGTTCAGATCTCCCTCAGTCAAGGCATGTGTTAGCCATTGCAAAAGAATTTAATCCTCTCAGAGACAATAACCATTCTGCATATGTAAATCTTACCCTCACAGAGTTGGGTTTAAATGTACATAACCTGTATAGCTAGATATTCAAGTTGAATGAAGTTGTCAACTGTGTGTTTATTGTTAGCTGATCAGCTATCAGTAATATTTTTTTTTTGTTCACGTTCCCTCCGAATTCTGAGATTTAACAGTATGACCGGTGCGTGCCTGGTCTGTCTTTGCTGTTAATTACTTTCACCTTTGTAAATATATATTCTTCCTCAGAATCCGTAGAGTGCATGAATACAGATCGATCAATCAATTCCATCTTTTATTATACTATGATTTGTACTTATAATTCGTAATGCATTACGTTAACATCCATTACATTACCATCCATTACGATACCATCCATTAGTTCTAAGTTCCTTATGTCTTTGCTATTGTATAGAATCAGCTCAGAGCCACCTGCCTGTTCAGCCATTAGCATAGTATTATATGTCGAGACGACACTGTGTTAGTTCCCACTACTGTGTTACTTCCCACTACTGTGTTACTTCCCACTACTGTGTTAGTTCCCACTACTGTGTTACTTCCCACTACTGTGTTAGTTCCCACTACTGTGTTAGTTCCCACTACTGTGTTAGTTCCCACTACTGTGTTACTTCCCACTACTGTGTTAGTTCCTACTACTGTGTTAGTTCCCACTACTGTGTTACTTCCCACTACTGTGTTAGTTCCCACTACTGTGTTAGTTCCCACTACTGTGTTAGTTCCTACTACTCCCACTACTCCCACCCACATACTCACACACCTACATCCACACATATACCCACACCCACCCACACACCCACACACACACACTCACACACCCACATCCATACATGTACCCACACCCACCCACACACACACACTCACACACCCACATCCACACATATACCCGCACCCACCCACACACACACACACCCACATCTACACATACACCCACACCCACACCCACACACACTCACACTCTCTCATGCAAGAGTAAAGACATGTGTGGAGGCAGTCAAGACTTAGAAGAACGTGACACCCACAGTGTCAGACACACTGAAGAGGTGGGGATAGGAGCTGTGATTTGACCCCTGGAACCACAACTAGGTGAGTACAACTAGATGAGTACTGCCTAGTCAGAGGTCAACCATCGTAGTCTACTACTGAGGTGAACTCTACCCTCCTCTCTCTCAGCAATCACCTCTCCCTCTGTGAATCTTTCTCTCTCTCTCTCTCTCTCTCTCTCTCTCTCTCAGCAATGACCTCTCCCTCCGTGAATCCCCCCTCTCTGTCTGTCTGTCTGTCTGTCTGTCTGTCTGTCTGTCTCTCTCTCTGTCTCTCTCTCTGTCTCTCTCTCTCTCCTCTCTCCTCTCTCTCTCTCCTCTCTCTCTCTCTCTCTCTCTCTCTCTCTCTCTCTCTCTGTCTCTCTCTCTCTGTCTCTCTCTCAGCATTGTCTGCTGTCTGTGATGTTTGGCGCCAGCAGGGCCACCTTGTGCCCCAGACATATGATGTTTGGCACCAGCAGGGCCACCTTGTACCCCAGACATGTGATATTTGGCACTAGCAGGGCCACCTTGTGCCCCAGACATGCGATGTTTGGCACCAGCAGGGTCACCTTGTGCCCCTGACATGTGATGTTTGGCACAAGCAGGGCCACCTTGTGCCCCAGACATGTGATGTTTGGCACCAGCAGGGTCACCTTGTGCCCCAGACATGTGATGTTTGGCACCAGCAGGGTCACCTTGTGCCCCTGACATGTGATGTTTGGCACAAGCAGGGCCACCTTGTGCCCCAGACATGTGATGTTTGGCACCAGCAGGGTCACCTTGTGCCCCAGACATGTGATGTTTGGCACCAGCAGGGTCACCTTGTGCCCCAGACATGTGATATTTGGCACCAGCAGGGCCACCTTGTGCCCCAGACATATGATGTTTGGCACCAGCAGGGCCACCTTGTGCCCCAGACATGTGATCTTTGGCACTAGCAGGGCCACCTTATGCCCCAGACATGCGATGTTTGGCACCAGCAGGGTCACCTTGTGCCCCTGACATGCGATGTTTGGCACAAGCAGGGCCACCTTGTGCCCCAGACATGTGATGTTTGGCACCAGCAGGGTCACCTTGTGCCCCAGACATGTGATGTTTGGCACCAGCAGGGTCACCTTGTGCCCCAGACATGTGATATTTGGCACCAGCAGGGCCACCTTGTGCCCCAGACATGTGATGTTTGGCACCAGCAGGGTCACCTTGTGCCCCAGACATGTGATGTTTGGCACCAGCAGGGTCACCTTGTGCCCCAGACATGTGATGTTTGGCACCAACAGAGCCACCTTGTGCCCCAGACATGTGATGTTTGGCACCAGCAGGGTCACCTTGTGCCCCAGACATGTGATTTTTGGCAAAGCAGGGCCACCTTGTGCCCCAGACATGTGATGTTTGGCACAAGCAGGGCCACCTTGTGCCCCAGACATGTGTTGTTTGGCACCAGCAGGGCCACCTTATGCCTCAGACATGTGATGTTTGGCACCAGCAGGGTCACCTTGTGCCCCAGACATGTGATGTTTGGCACCACCAGGGCCACCTTGTGCCCCAGACATGTGATGTCTGGCACCAGCAGGGACACCTTGTGCCCGAGATATGTGATGTTTGGCACCAGCAGGGCCACCTTGCGCCCCAGACATGTGATGTTTGGCACCAGCAGGGTCACCTTGTGCCCTAGACATGTGATGTTTGGCACCAGCAGGGCCACCTTGTGCCCCAGACATATGATGTTTGGCACCAGCAGGGCCACCTTGTGCCCCAGACATGTGATGTTTGGCACTAGCAGGGCCACCTTGTTCCCCAGACATGTGATGTTTGGCACCAGCAGGGCCACCTTGTGCCCCAGACATTTGATGTTTGGCACCAGCAGGGCCACCTTGTGCCCCAGACATGTGATGTTTGGCACCAGCAGGGCCACCTTGTGCCCCAGACATTTAATGTTTGGCACCAGCAGGGCCACCTTGTGCCCCAGACAAGTGATGTTTGGCACCAGCAGGGCCACCTTGTGCCCCAGACATGTGATGTTTGGCACCAGCAGGGTCACATTGCGCCCCAGACATGTGATGTTTGGCACCAGCAGGGCCACCTTGTGCCCCAGACATATGATGTTTGGCACCAGCAGGGCCACCTTGTGCCCCAGACATGTGATCTTTGGCACTAGCAGGGCCACCTTGTGCCCCAGACATGCGATGTTTGGCACCAGCAGGGTCACCTTGTGCCCCTGACATGTGATGTTTGGCACCAGCAGGGTCACCTTGTGCCCCAGACATGTGATGTTTGGCACCAGCAGGGTCACCTTGTGCCCCTGACATGTGATATTTGGCACCAGCAGGGCCACCTTGTGCCCCAGACATGTGATGTTTGGCACCAGCAGGGCCACCTTGTGCCCCAGACATATGATGTTTGGCACTAGCAGGGCCACCTTGTGCCCCAGACATGCGATGTTTGGCACCAGCAGGGTCACCTTGTGCCCCAGACATGTGATGTTTGGCACCAGCAGGGTCACCTTGTGCCCCTGACATGTGATATTTGGCACCAGCAGGGCCACCTTGTGCCCCAGACATGTGATGTTTGGCACCAGCAGGGTCACCTTGTGCCCCTGACATGTGATATTTGGCACCAGCAGGGCCACCTTGTGCCCCAGACATGTGATGTTTGGCACCAGCAGGGTCACCTTGTGCCCCAGACATGTGATGTTTGGCACCAGCAGGGTCACCTTGTGCCCCTGACATGTGATATTTGGCACCAGCAGGGCCACCTTGTGCCCCAGACATGTGATGTTTGGCACCAGCAGGGTCACCTTGTGCCCCAGACATGTGATGTTTGGCACCAGCAGGGTCACCTTGTGCCCCAGACATGTGATGTTTGGCACCAGCAGGGTCACCTTGTGCCCCAGACATGTGATGTTTGGCACCAGCAGAGCCACCTTGTGCCCCAGACATGTGATGTTTGGCACCAGCAGGGTCACCTTGTGCCCCAGACATGTGATGTTTGGCACCAGCAGGGTCACCTTGTGCCCCAGACATGTGATTTTTGGCAAAGCAGGGCCACCATGTGCCCCAGACATGTGATGTTTGGCACCAGCAGGGCCACCTTGTGCGCCAGACATGTGATGTTTGGCACAAGCAGGGCCACCTTGTGCCCCAGACATGTGTTGTTTGGCACCAGCAGGGCCACCTTATGCCTCAGACATGTGATGTTTGGCACCAGCAGGGTCACCTTGTGCCCCAGACATGTGATGTTTGGCACCAGCAGGGCCACCTTGTGCCCCAGACATGTGATGTTTGGCACCAGCAGGGACACCTTGTGCCCGAGATATGTGATGTTTGGCACCAGCAGGGCCACCTTGCGCCCCAGACATGTGATGTTTGGCACCAGCAGGGCCACCTTATGCCTCAGACATGTGATGTTTGGCACCAGCAGGGTCACCTTGTGCCCCAGACATGTGATGTTTGGCACCAGCAGGGCCACCTTGTGCCCCAGACATATGATGTTTGGCACCAGCAGGGCCACTTTGTGCCCCAGACATGTGATGTTTGGCACTAGCAGGGCCACCTTGTGCCCCAGACATGTGATGTTTGGCACCAGCAGGGCCACCTTGTGCCCCAGACATGTGATGTTTGGTACCAGAAGGGCCACCTTGTGCCCCAGACATGTGATGTTTGGCACCAGCAGGGTCACCTTGCGCCCCAGACATGTGATG
The DNA here is from genome assembly GCF_038502225.1 of Cherax quadricarinatus. NCBI lineage: Eukaryota > Metazoa > Arthropoda > Malacostraca > Decapoda > Parastacidae > Cherax > Cherax quadricarinatus. The sequence goes on from NC_091353.1 coordinate 23,155,602, forward strand.
TTTGGCACCAGCAGGGCCACCTTGTGCCCCAGACAAGTGATGTTTGGCACCAGCAGGGCCACCTTGTGCCCCAGACATGTGACATTTGGCACCAGCAGGGCCACCTTGTGCCCCAGACATGTGATGTTTGGCACCAGCAGGGCCACCTTGTGCCCCAGATATGTGATGTTTGGCACCAGCAGGGCCACCTTGTGCTCCAGACATGTGATGTTTGGCACCAGCAGGGCCACCTTGTGCCCCAGACATGTGCTGTTTGGCACCAGCAGGGCCACCTTGTGCCCCAGACATGTGATGTTTGGCACCAGCAGGGCCACCTTGTGCCCCAGACATGTGATGTTTGGCACCAGCAGGGCCACCTTGTGCCCCAGACATGTGATGTTTGGCACCAGCAGGGCCACCTTGTTCCCCAGACATGTGATGTTTGGCACCAGCAGGGCCACCTTGTTCCCCAGACATGTGATGTTTGGCACCAGCAGGGCCATCTTGTGTCCCAGACATGTGATGTTTGGCACCAGCAGGGCCACCTTGTGCCCCAGACATGTGATGTTTGGCACCAGCAGGGCCACCTTGTGCCTCAGACATGTGATGTTTGGCACCAGCAGGGCCACCTTGTGCCCCAGACATGTGATGTTTGGCACCAGCAGGGCCATCTTGTGTCCCAGACATGTGATGTTTGGCACCAGCAGGGCCATCTTGTGTCCCAGACATGTGATGTTTGGCACCAGCAGGGCCACCTTGTGCCCCAGACATGTGATGTTTGGCACCAGCAGGGGCACCTTGTGCCCCAGACATGTGATGTTTGGCACCAGCAGGGCCACCTTGTGCCCCAGACATGTGATGTTTGGCACCAGCAGGGCCACCTTGTGCCCCAGACATGTGATGTTTGGCACCAGCAGGGCCACCTTGTGCCCCAGACATGTGATGTTTGGCACCAGCAGGGCCACCTTGTTCCCCAGATATATGATGTTTGGCACCAGCAGGGCCACCTTGTGCCCCAGACATGTGATGTTTGGCACCAGCAGGGCCACCTTGTGCCCCAGACATGTGATGTTTGGCACCAGCAGGGCCACCTTGTGCCCCAGACATGTGATGTTTGGCACCAGCAGGGCCACCTTGTGCCCCAGACATGTGATGTTTGGCACCAGCAGGGCCACCTTGTTCCCCAGACATATGATGTTTGGCACCAGCAGGGCCACCTTGTGCGCCAGACATGTGATGTTTGGCACCAGCAGGGCCACCTTGTGCCCCAGACATGTGATGTTTGGCACCAGCAGGGCCACCTTGTGCCCCAGACATGTGATGTTTGGCACCAGCAGGGCCACCTTGTGCCCCAGACATGTGATGTTTGGCACCAGCAGGGCCACCTTGTGCCCCAGACATGTGATGTTTGGCACCAGCAGGGCCACATTGTGGTCGTGTAAACAGTTCGTGACATAAATATTATTGAAACATTGAAAACTTTTGCAACATTTGAGAATGTTTATTGTAGGAACGTTTCGCCAGCACGTGGCTTCTTCAGTCCGGTACAGAGATGAATAATGGAAGATGAGGTAATCAGTCCCTCAGCCTTGAGTCGATGTGTTCGGTCCTTCAATCTTGATGAAAAGTGCTTCTATCAAGACTGGTGGACTGATTACCTCAAACTTATCTACCACCATTCATCTCTGTACCGGACTGATGAAGCCGCTTCTTGGACACGTTTCCACAAGGAAGACCCTCCAGGTATACCCTCCAGGTACACCCTCCCGGTACACCCTCCAGGTATACCCTCCAGGTACACCCTCCAGGTATACCCTCCAGGTACACCCTCCAGGTGCACTCTCCAGGTACACCCTCCAGGTACACTCTCCAGGTACACTCTCCAGGTGCACCCTCCAGGTACACCCTCCAGGTACACCCTCCAGGTACACTCTCCAGGTACACTCTCCAGGTGCACCCTCCAGGTACACCCTCCAGTTACACCCTCCAGGTACACTCTCCAGGTACACTCTCCAGGTGCACCCTCCAGGTACACCCTCCAGGTACACACTCCAGGTACACCCTCCAGGTACACCCTCCAGGTACACACTCCAGGTACACCCTCCAGGTACACACTCCAGGTACACCCTCCAGGTGCACCCTCCAGGTACACCCTCCAGGTACACCCTCCAGGTACACACTCCAGGTACACCCTCTAGGTGCACCCTCCAGGTACACCCTCCAGGTACACCCTCCAGGTACACCCTCCAGGTACACACTCCAGGTACACCCTCCAGGTGCACCCTCCAGGTACAACCTCCAGGTACACCCTCCAGGTACACACTCCAGGTAAACCCTCCAGGTGCACCCTTCAGGTACACCCTCCAGGTACACCCTCCAGGTACACCCTCCAGGTACACCTTCCAGGTGCACACTCCAGGTATACCCTCCAGGTGCACCCTCCAGGTACACCCTCCAGGTACACCCTCCAGGTACACACTCCAGGTACACCGTCCAGGTACACCCTCCAGGTACACCCTCCAGGTACACTCTCCAGGTACACTCTCCAGGTGCAACCTCCAGGTACACCCTCCAGGTGCACCCTCCAGGTACACTCTCCAGGTACACTCTCCAGGTGCACCCTCCAGGTACACCCTCCAGGTACACACTCCAGGTACACTCTCCAGGTACAGTCTCCAGGTGCACCCTCCAGGTGCACCCACCAGGTATACTCTCCAGGTACTCCCTCCAGGTACACCCTCCAGGTACACTCTCCAGGTACACCCTCCAGGTACACCCTCCAGGTGCACCCTCCAGGTACACCCTCCAGGTACACTCTCCAGGTATACCCTCCAGGTACACCCTCCAGGTACACCCTCCAGGTATTCCCTCCAGGTACACCCTCCAGGTGCACCCTCTAGGTACACCCTCCAGGTACAACCTCCAGGTACACCCTCCAGGTACACCCTCCAGGTGCACCCTCCAGGTTCACCCTCCAGGTACACCCTCCAGGTATACCCTCCAGGTACACCCTCCAGGTGCACCCTCCAGGTACACCCTCCAGGTACACCCTCCAGGTGCACCCTCCAGGTACACCCTCCATGTACACTCTACAGGTATACCCTCCAGGTACACCCTCCAGGTGCACCCTCCAGGTACACCCTCCAGGTACACTCTCCAGGTGCACCCTCCAGGTACACCCTCCAGGTTCACTCTCCAGGTATACCCTCCAAGTACACCCTCCAGGTGCACCCTCCAGGTACACCCTCCAGGAGCACCCTCCAGGTACACCCTCCAGGTACACCCTCCAGGTACACCCTCCAGGTGCACCCTCCAGGTACACCCTCCAGGTGCACCCTCCATGTACACTCTCCAGGTACACCCTCCAGGTACACCCTCCAGGTGCACCCTCCAGGTACACCCTCCAGGTACACCCTCCAGGTGCACCCTCCAGGTACACCCTCCAGGTACACCCTCTAGGTACACCCTCCATGTGCACCCTCCAGGTACACCCTCCAGGTACACTCTCCAGGTAAACCCTCCAGGTACACCCTCCAGGTATACCCTCCAGGTACACCCTCCAGGTACACCCTCCAGGTACACCCTCCGGTGCACCCTCCAGGTACACTCTCCAGGTACACCCTCCAGGTACACCCTCCAGGTACACCCTCCAGGTGCACCATCCAGGTACACCCTCCAGGTACACCTTCCAGGTGCACCCTCCAGGTACACCCTCCAGGTGCACCCTCCAGGTACACTCTCCAGGTACACACTCCAGGTACACCCTCCAGGTACACCCTCCAGGTACACCCTCCAGGTACACCCTCCAGGTACACCCTCCTGGTACACCCTCCAGGTACACCCTCCAGGTGCACCCTCTAGGTACACCCTCCAGCTACACCCTCCAGTTGCACCCTCCAGGTACACCCTCCAGGTACACCCTCCAGGTACACCCTCCAGTTACACCCTCCAGGTGCACCCTCCAGGTACACCCTCCAGTTACACCCTCCATGTACACCCTCCAGGTGCACCCTCCAGGTACACCCTCCAGGTACACCCTCCAGGTACACCCTCCAGATACACCCTCCAGGTGCACCCTCCAGGTACACCCTCCAGTTACACCCTCCAGGTACACCCTCCAGGTGCACCCTCCAGGTACACACTCCAGGTACACCCGCCTGGTGCACCCTCCAGGTACAACCTCCAGGTACACCCTCCAGGTACACACTCCAGGTACACCCTCCAGGTGCACCCTCCAGGTACACCCTCCAGGTACACCCTATAGGTACACTCTCCAGGTACACTCTCCAGGTGCACCCTCCAGGTACACCCTCCAGGTACACCCTCCAGGTACACTCTCCAGGTACACTCTCCAGGTGCATCCTCAAGGTACACCCTCCAGGTACACACTCCAGGTACACTCTCCAGGTACAGTCTCCAGGTGCACCCTCCAGGTACACCCTCCAGGTATACCCTCCAGGTACACCCTCCAGGTGCACACTCCAGGTATACCCTCCAGGTATACCCTCCAGGTACACCCTCCAGGTATACCCTCCAGGTACACCCTCCAGGTGCACTCTCCAGGTATACCCTCCAGGTACACCCTCCAGGTACACCCTCCAGGTGCACCCTCCAGGTACACCCTCCAGGTACAACCTCCAGGTACACCCTCCAGGTACACCCTCCATGTGCACGCTCCAGGTGCACCCTCCAGGTGGACCCTCCATGTACACCCTCCAGGTATACCCTCCAGGTACACCCTCCAGGTACACCCTCCAGGTACACTCTCCAGGTATACCCTCTAGGTACACCCTCCAGGTGCACCCTCCAGGTACACCCTCCAGGTACACCCTCCAGGTACACCCTCCAGGTGCACCCTCCAGGTACACCCTCCATGTACACTCTCCAGGTATAACCTCCAGGTACACCCTCCAGGTGCACCCTCTAGGTACACCCTCCAGGTACACTCTCCACGTGCACCCTCCAGGTACACCCTCCAGGTACACCCTCCAGGAGCACCCTCCAGGTACACCCTCCAGGTACACCCTCCAGGTACACCCTCCAGGTGCACCCTCCAGGTACACCCTCCAGGTGCACCCTCCAGGTACACCCTCCAGGTACACCCTCCAGGTACACCCTCCAGGTACACCCTCCAGGTGCACCCTCCAGGTACACCCTCCAGGTGCACCCTCCAGGTACACCCTCCAGGTACACCCTCCAGGTACACCCTCCAGGTACACCCTCCAGGTACACCCCCAGGTACACTCCAGGTATACCCTCCAGGTACACCCTCCAGGTATACCCTCCAGGTGCACCCTCCAGGTACACCCTCCAGGTACACTCTCCAGGTATACCCTCCAGGTACACCCTCTAGGTGCACCCTACAGGTGCACCCTCCAGGTAAAACCTCCAGGTACACCCTCCAGGTACACACTCCAGGTACACCCTCCAGGTGCACCCTCCAGGTACACCCTCCAGGTACACCCTCCAGGTACACCCTCCAGGTGCACCCTCCAGGTACACCCTCCAGGTACACCCTCCAGGTACACACTCCAGGTACACCCTCCAGGTGCATCCTCCAGGTACACCCTCCAGGTACACCCAATAGGTACACTCTCCAGGTACACTCTCCAGGTGCACCCTCCAGGTACACCCTCCAGGTACACCCTCCAGGTACACTCTCCAGGTACACTCTCTAGGTGCACCCTCCAGGTACACCCTCCAGGTACACACTCCAGGTACACTCTCCAGGTACACTCTCTAGGTGCATCCTCCAGGTACACCCTCCAGGTACACACTCCAGGTACACCCTCCAGGTATACCCTCCAGGTACACCCTCCAGGTGCACCCTCCAGGTACACCCTCCAGGTACAACCTCCTGGTACACCCTCCAGGTACACCCTCCAGGTGCACGCTCCAGGTGCACCCTCCAGGTGGACCCTCCAGGTACACCCTCCAGGTATACCCTCCAGGTACACCCTCCAGGTACACCCTCCAGGTACACTCTCCAGGTATACCCTCTAGGTACACCCTCCAGGTGCACCCTCCTGGTACACCCTCCAGGTACACCCTCCAGGTACACCCTCCAGGTGCACCCTCCAGGTACACCCTCCATGTACACTCTCCAGGTATAACCTCCAGGTACACCCTCCAGGTGCACCCTCTAGGTAGACCCTCCAGGTACACTCTCCAGGTGCACCCTCCAGGTACACCCTCCAGGTACACCCTCCAGGAGCACCCTCCAGGTACACCCTCCAGGTACACCCTCCAGGTACACCCTCCAGGTGCACCCTCCAGGTACACCCTCCAGGTGCACCCTCCAGGTACACTCTCCAGGTACACCCTCCAGGTACACCCTCTAGGTACACCCTCCAGGTGCACCCTCCAGGTACACCCTCCAGGTGCACCCTCCAGTTACACCCTCCAGGTACACCCTTCAGGTACACCCTCCAGGTACACCCTCCAGGTGCACCCTCCAGGTACACCCCCAGGTACACTCTCCAGGTATACCCTCCAGGTACACCCTCCACGTATACCCTCCAGGTGCACCCTCCAGGTACACCCTCCAGGTACACTCTCCAGGTATACCCTCCAGGTACACCCTCTAGGTGCACCCTACAGGTGCACCCTCCAGGTACACCCTCAAGGTACACCCTCCAGGTACACTCTCCAGGTGCACCCTCCAGGTACAACCTCCAGGTACACCCTCCAGGTACACTCTCCAGGTACACCCCCAGGTACACTCTCCAGGTATACCCGCCAGGTACACCCTCCAGGTATACCCACCAGGTACACCCTCCAGGTGCACCCTCCAGGTACACCCTCCAGGTACACTCTCCAGATATACCCTCCAGGTACACCCTCTAGGTGCACCCTACAGGTGCACCCTCCAGGTACACCCTCAAGGTACACCCTCCAGGTGCACTCTCCAGGTGCACCCTCCAGGTACACCCTCCAGGTACACCCTCCAGGTACACCCTCCAGGTACACCCTCCAGGTACACCCTCCAGGTACACCCTCCAGGTTCACCCTCCAGGTACACTCTCCAGGTACACCCTCCAGGTACACCCTCCAGGTACACCCTCCAGGTGCACCCTTCAGGTGCACCCTCCAGGTACACTCTCCAGGTACACCCTCCAGGTACACCCTCCAGGTACACCCTCCAGGTGCACCCTCCAGGTACACCCTCCAGGTACACCCTCCAGGTGCACCCTCCAGGTACACCCTCCAGGTGCACCCTCCAGGTACACCCTCCAGGTACACCCTCCAGGTACACCCTCCAGGTACACCCTCCAGGTACACCCTCCATGTACACCCTCCAGGTACACCCTCCAGGTGCACCCTCCTGGTACACTCTCCAGGTACACCCTCCAGGTACACCCTCCAGGTGCACCCTCCAGGTGCATCCTCCAGGTGCACCCTCCAGGTACACCCTCCAGGTACACTCTCCAGGTGCACCCTCCATTTACACCCTCCAGGTACACCCTCCAGGTACACCCTCCAGGTACACTCTCCAGGTACACCCTCCAGGTACACCCTCCAGGTACACCCTCCAGGTACACCCTCCTGGTATACTCTCCAGGTACACCCTCCAGGTACACCCTCCAGGTACACCCTCCAGGTGCACTGTCCAGGTACACCCTCCAGGTACACCCTCCAGGTGCACCCTCCAGGTACACCCTCCAGGTGCACCCTACAGGTACACTCTCCAGGTACACTCTCCAGGTACACCCTCCAGGTACACCCTCCAATGTACCCTCCAGGTACACTCCAGGCACACCCTCCAAGTATACCCTCCAGTGTACCCTCCAGGTACACCCTCCAGGTACACCCTCCAGTGTACCCTCCAGGTACACCCTCCAGTGTACCCTCCAGGTACACCCTCCAGTGTACCCTCCAGTGTACCCTCCAGGTACATCCTCCAAATACACCCTCCAGGTACACCCTCCAGGTACACCATCCAGATACACCCTCCAGGTACACCATCCAGATACACCCTTAAGTGTACCCTCCAGATACACCCTCCAGGTGCACCCTCCAGGTACACCCTCCAGTTACACCCTCCAGGTACACCCTCCAGGTGCACCCTCCAGGTACACCCTCCAGGTACACCCTACAGGTGCACCCTACAGGTGCACCCTCCAGGTACACCCTACTGGGACACCCGCCAGGTACACACTCCAGGTGCACCCTCCAGGTACACCCTCCAGGTACACCCTCCAGGTACACCCTCCAGGTACACCCGCCAGGTGCACCCTCCAGGTACACTCTCCAGGTACACCCTCCAGGTACACCCTCCAGGTACACCCTCCAGGTACACCCTCCAGGTGCACCCTCCAGGTACACCCTCCAGGTGCACCCTCCAGGTACACCCTCCAGGTACACCCTCCAGGTACACCCTCCAGGTGCACCCTCCAGGTACACCCTCCAGGTACACCCTCCAGGTGCACCCTCCAGGTTCACCCTCCAGGTACACTCTCCAGGTACACCCACCAGGTACACCCTCCAGGTACACCGTCCAGGTACACCGTCCAGGTACACCCTCCAGGTACACCCTCCAGGTGCACCCTCCTGGTACACCCTCCAGGTACACCCTCCAGGTACACCCTCCAGGTACACCCTCCAGGTGCACCCTCCAGGTACACCCTTCAGGTACACCCTCCAGGTACACTCTCCAGGTGCACCCTCCAGGTACACCCTCCAGGTACACCCTCCAGGTACACCCTCCAGGTACACCCTCCAGGTACACCCTCCAGGTACACTCTCCAGGTACACCCTCCAGGTACACCCTCCAGGTACACGCTCCAGGTGCACTCTCCAGGTACACTCTCCAGGTACACCCTCCAGGTACACCCTCCAGGTACACCCTCCAGGTACACCCTCCAGGTGCACCCTCCAGGTACACCCTCCAGGTACACCCTCCAGGTACACCCTCCAGGTGCACCCTCCAGGTACACTCTCCAGGTACACCCTCCAGGTACACCCTCCAGGTACACCCTCCAGGTACACCCTCCAGGTACACCCTCCAGATAAACCCTCCAGGTGCACCCTCCAGGTACACCCTCCAGTTACACCCTCCAGGTACACCCTCCAGGTGCACCCTCCAGGTACACCCTCCAGGTACACCCTCCAGGTACACCCTCCAGATACACCCTCCAGGTGCACCCTCCAGGTACACCCTCCAGTTACACCCTCCAGGTACACCCTCCAGGTGCACCCTCCAGGTACACCCTCCAGGTACACCCTACAGGTGCACCCTACAGGTGCACCCTCCAGGTACACCCTACGGGTACACCCTCCAGGTACACTCTCCAGGTGCACCCTCCAGGTACACCCTCCAGGTACACCCTCCAGGTACACCCTCCAGGTACACCCTCCAGGTGCTCCCTCCAGGTACACCCTCCAGGTACACCCTCCAGGTACACCCTCCAGGTACACCCTCCAGGTGCACCCTCCAGGTACACCCTCCAGGTTCACCCTCCAGGTACACTCTCCAGGTACACCCACCAGGTACACCCTCCAGGTACACCCTCCAGGTACACCCTCCAGGTACACCCTCCAGGTGCACCCTCCAGGTACACCCTCCAGGTGCACCCTCCAGGTACACCCTCCAGGTTCACCCTCCAGGTACACTCTCCAGGTACACCCACCAGGTACACCCTCCAGGTACACCCTCCAGGTACACCCTCCAGGTGCACCCTCCTGGTACACTCTCCAGGTACACCCTCCAGGTACACCCTCCAGGTACACCCTCCAGGTGCACCCTCCTGGTACACTCTCCAGGTACACCCTCCAGGTACACCCTCCAGGTACACCCTCCAGGTGCACCCTCCAGGTACACCCTCCAGGTACACCCTACAGGTGCACCCTACAGGTGCACCCTCCAGGTACACCCTACGAGTACACCCTCCAGGTACACTCTCCAGGTGCACCCTCCAGGTACACCCTCCAGGTACACCCTCCAGGTACACCCTCCAGGTACACCCTCCAGGTACACCCTCCAGGTACACCCTCCAGGTGCACCCTCCAGGTACACTCTCCAGGTACACCCTCCAGGTACACCCTCCAGGTACACCCTCCAGGTGCACCCTCCAGGTACACCCTCCAGGTACACCCTCCAGGTACACCCTCCAGGTGCACCCTCCAGGTACACCCTCCAGGTACACCCTCCAGGTGCACCCTCCAGTTACACCCTCCAGGTTCACCCTCCAGGTACACTCTCCAGGTACACCCACCAGGTACACCCTCCAGGTACATCCTCCAGGTACACCCTCCAGGTACACCCTCCAGGTGCACCCTCCAGGTACACCCTCCAGGTACACCCTCCAGGTGCACCCTTTAGGTACACCCTCCAGGTTCACCCTCCAGGTACACTCTCCAGGTACACCCACCAGGTACACCCTCCAGGTACACCCTCCAGGTACACCCTCCAGGTACACCCTCCAGGTGCACCCTCCTGGTACACTCTCCAGGTACACCCTCCAGGTACACCCTCCAGGTACACCCTCCAGGTGCACCCTCCTGGTACACTCTCCAGGTACACCCTCCAGGTACACCCTCCAGGTACACCCTCCAGGTGCACCCTCCAGGTGCACCCTCCAGGTACACCCTTCAGGTACACCCTCCAGGTACACTCTCCAGGTGCACCCTCCAGGTACACCCTCCAGGTACACCCTCCAGGTACACCCTCCAGGTACACCCTCCAGGTACACTCTCCAGGTACACCCTCCAGGTACACCCTTCAGGTACACGCTCCAGGTGCACTCTCCAGGTACACTCTCCGGGTACACCCTCCAGGTACACCCTCCAGGTACACCCTCCAGGTGCACCCTCCAGGTACACCCTCCGTGTACACCCTCCAGGTGCACCCTCCAGGTACACCCTCCAGGTGCACCCTCCAGGTACACTCTCCAGGTACACCCTCCAGGTACACCCTCCAGGTACACCCCCCAGGTACACCCTCCAGGTACACCCTCCAGGTGCACCCTCCAGGTACACTCCCCAGGTACACCCTCCAGGTACACCCTCCAGGTACACCCTCCAGGTGCACCCTCCAGGTACACCCTCCAGGTACACCCTCCAGGTGCACCCTCCAGGTACACCCTCCAGGTACACCCTCCAGGTACACCCTCCAGATACACCCTCCAGTGTACCCTCCAGGTACACCCTCCAGTTACACCCTCCAGGTACACCCTCCTGGTGTACCCTCCAGGTACACCCTCCAGTTACACCCTCCAGGTACACCCTCCAGGTACACCCTCCAGGTGCACCCTTCAGGTACACCCTCCAGGTACACCCTCCAGGTACACCCTCCAGGTACACCCTCCAGGTGCACCCTCCAGGTATACCCTCCAGGTACACCCTTCAGGTACACCCTTGAGGTGCACCCTCCAGGTGCACCCTCCAGGTACACCCTCCAGGTACACCCTCCAGGTACACCCTCCAGGTGCACCCTCCAGGTACACCTTCCAGGTACACCCTCCAGGTACATCCTCCAGTTACACCCTCCAGGTACACCCTCCAGTTACACTCTCCAGGTACACCCTCCAGGTACACCCTCCAGTTACACCCTCCAGGTACACCCTCCAGTTACACCCTCCAGGTACACCCTCCAGGTACACTCTCCAGTTACACCCTCCAGGTACACCCTCCAGTTACACCCTCCAGGTACACCCTCCAGGTACACCCTCCAGTTACACCCTCCAGGTACACCCTCCAGGTACACCCTCCAGGTACACCCTCCAGTTACACCTTCCAGGTACACCCTCCAGTTACACCCTCCAGGTACACCCTCCAGGTACACCCTCCAGGTACACCCTCCAGGTACACCCTCCAGGTACACCCTCCAGGTACACCATCCAGGTACACCCTCCAGTTACACCCTCCAGGTACACCCTCCAGGTACACCCTCCAGGTACACCCTCCAGGTACACCCTCCAGTTACACCCTCCAGGTACACCCTCCAGTTACACCCTCCAGGTACACCCTCCAAGTACGCCCTCCAGGTACACCCTCCAGGTACACCCTCCAGGTACACCCTCCAGGTACACCCTCGAGGTACACCCTCCAGGTACACCCTCCAGGTACACTCTCCAGGTACACCCTCCAGGTGCACCCTCCAGGTAGACTCCATGTATGGAGTATATTCTGGTTAATTAGTTAACTGAGAGTATTTTATGTATATTTAAGCACTGGTGTATGTATTGTATACATGATGCAGTGGGTGTATAATGCTTGTGTATATTAAGGTGTGTGTGTGTGTGTTGCAGGAGTCCAGCCATCGATATTGACGATGTGTTCCAGCAGAAGCAACGAGAGATCATGCAGGGCACTGACGACATGTCTAGAGTCCGGGACCTAGCTACTGTGAGTACTGATGCTTTCTGTTGAATACTGTGAGTACTGATTCTTTGTGTTAAGTACTGTGAGTACTGATTCTTTGTGTTGAGTACTGTGACTACTGATTCTTTGTGCTGAGTACTGTGAGTACTGATTCTTTGTGCTGAGTACTGTAAGTACTGATTCTTTGTGTTGAGTACTATGAGTACTGATTCTTTGTGCTGAGTACAGTGAGTACTGATTCTTTGTGTTGAGTACTATGAGTACTGATTCTTTGTGTTGAGTACTATGAGTACTGATTCTTTGTGCTGAGTACTGTAAGTACTGATTCTTTGTGTTGAGTACTATGAGTACTGATTCTTTGTGCCGAATACTGTAAGTGCTGATTCTTTGTGCTGAGTACTGTGAGTACTGATTCTTTGTGCTGAGTACTGTGAGTACTGATTCTTTGTGCTGAGTACTGTAAGTACTGATTCTTTGTGCTGAGTACTGTGAGTACTGATTCTTTGTGCTGAGTACTGTAAGTACTGATTCTTCGTGCTTAGTACTGTGAGTACTGATTCTTTGTCCTGAGTACTGTGAGTACTGATTCTTTGTGCTGAGTACTAAGAGTACTGATCCTGTATGTTAATCGTGTCTGCCCAGTCTGTGTATAGATACAGTCTCTCACACACACAATGTTAGGACATTCCTACCATTATTTACAAGCTAACAACTATTGCCTACTTTATCTTATTGAAAGCCTTTATTTCGTTGATGTCATAATAACGTACGAACATGTTCCAGACTCGAGTCATCCTGGGAATAAGTGATCTCAGATGAAGTGATGTTCTGGAGAAGGTTACAGTCAGAGTGGGGTTGCTGTTGGCTGCCCGTCTTGTTGTGTAGAAGTTAGCTTACCTCTCGCTGTCCTCGGAGTGGAGCCTAGTTTGGTACTTGTAGATAATAAGATCACCCACATTCCTCCGGTACTGAAGGCTCTGCTGACATGACACATCTGTCCAAGTTTTGTCCAGACGAGAGATGAGTTGTCTTGCTCTGTTTTCTGTTCTGTCAAGAAGTTGCAGATGAGATGGGGGGCAGGAAGTCCAAGAAAGTGGAGCATACTCTGGCTGCGAGCTTGTGCCTTGTTACCGTATCTTGCAACCTCTACTGTCGAGCAGATGCGAGATATGTCTAAGTAAGGTAAGCTTCCTGGCCACTTTTGACTGCAAGATTTACAACGTGGTTCTTCATAGTTTTAAGTCAGATTTCACACCAAGGATATCATCTTCATCCCCAAACACGAGCACTTTACCATTCAATGTTACCACTGCTCCAGCGTTACTATCATGATACCTAGAGACTATTTGTGTTTTCTCAGAAGCAAATGTGACCAGCCATCGTTTTATACAGGTTGATATAGCTGTAAGCTAGTGATTGATGTAGCTTAAGCAGTTGGAATTTCCTCTTTTGGATAAGTAAATGTCAGAGTACAGTCGTCTGCATATGCATGGGATTCTGGGATGAGTTGAAGGTCACGATGTAGACATCCCATAACAATGGCCCAATACACTTTCCTGTGGGACATTTGTTGACTCTGTCCCGTTGAGAACTACGCTTTAAGGTAATCACTAAGGAGGTATAGTGCAGAGCCAGCGACTCCTTGTGATTGCAGTTTTGCCAAGAGTCCCTGGTGCCAGTTAGTTTAATATGTTTATTATGCACCCCATACCCATCCTGTGGGCGGTAGTCAAAAGATTACAGAGGTACATAATTGGTCCAGGGACTGGACCCCAAAGTTATGATAGCTGAACTAGTCACAAAGGTAATGAACTCCAGGTAGATCTGGTCACTAATCATGGCAAGTTACAGAGGTAATGAATCAGCTTCACTCCTATACATGGTTACAGTCATGAACAAATTACAAAGTAATGAACCACTGATACGTCCATACCTGGTCACAATTGTAATGAGTTATAAATACAAATATTAAGTGGATCATACACCCAAAAAAAAAGCACCAGAATGTCCGGTGCTACTATAAAGCTGACCTTGGATTCATCCAGTGACTGGTGCCACATAGTGGCGAGGTTTAACGTCAGATCAGCACCAGAATGACCTTTTCTGAAGCCACATTGATGGTCACAAAGAAGCGAATGGTAGTCGAAAAATGCTGTCATTTGCCGTGAGAGTACTGTCTCAAGTATCTTGGCAGTGACTGACATGACTGACGCTGTTCTGTAGTTGCTGATTTCCACTATGTTGTTTTTGTAAATAGGGACTACATTTGCCCCTTTTCTCAGATGCCATTTACACTCTGCTAGGCAGTGCTGATAAATGCAAGTTAGAGGTGACCCTAGCTGGTCTGCACATCTCAGCAATCTTGGGCTCACCTTATCGAGACCCACAGCTTTTTCTTGATCCAGCGATTTAAGATACACTTTATCCTCCCTTATTGTCACTACTGACAACTTTGACACTGTTCTTGCGGCTAGCAAAGGAGGTTCCCTTTCTGGATCAGGAATTTGCATCTTGACAGCAAAGTGCTCAGCAAAGAGGGCAGCCTTCTCCTGAATACTAGTAGGGACGGTTCCATCCTGCCGATTTAGAGGCGGACATTGTCGATACTTGACTAAAGACCAGGTCTGGACTTCATCCTACCCTTATATGTCAGCCTCCCATCTAGAGATGGTCCACTTTTGGACAACCATTTCTCGAAAGGCTTGCCTGTGCAGGTTCCTGTTATAGTGGGCTGCTCACCTTCTCCAAGCCTTGTACTTAGCAGTAGCAGCCTCTCGACAACAAAAACTGAACCAAGCCTGATCTGAAGCCTTCGTCACATACTACCAGTGAGGAATATATTTTTGCTGGAGATTAAGGATATATTCAGTGAAGAATTTCATTTGTTTACCAACATCACCTTGGAGAAGAGCATTCCAATACGAGGTGGCGAGCTCAGGGCAAAATGCCTGCCAGTTTCCTCTTTCCCGCAGCCAAGTTATTCTTGTGGATTCTCCGCCTCGTTCTGCTGGAATCTAGTGTGGTAAAGACAGTGTTGTGGTCAGATGATCCAACATAGCCAAGGGGTTGACAAGTGACTTTGCCTTCAGACAGCTCACTCACTACTGGGTCGAGGGAGGAGCCAGAGATGTAAGGGAGTCAACAAAGTTTCTCGTGTCAAACAATGCAGGAAGTTCATCAAAGTCACTCTGTAAAAGATGTTGGTTGATGTTAACAACAATTATAATATACTGACATTTATGTTGAAGCAGAAGTGAGTCCACATTTTCCATCAGGAAGCTGATGAAGTTTTCTTGCTCCCGTTGAGGTCTGTACATTGCACATGCTAGTACAGAGGTACTAGGGTTTATGCTGAGCTTGAGAAGCATCATCAAGGTGAATAGGGATGGCAACATCAGTGAGCTGGGCATTTGCACTTGTAGAAAACATACAGGAGTACTTTCTTGTTCTTGCCTGTCTCTTCTCATCCATGAGGTGTTGCCAGTAAATCCAACAAAATTTTCTGGAGTTCTTCGTCCAAAAATGTCTGTGCAACTGCGATCATGCCAGGACGCTGAGTGTTCACGACACTGTGTGCAAGTTCACCAACGTTGGTAATGAATCCTCTAATGTTGACCGACAGGATGCTGATAGACTGACTCCTCATGATTATGTTCAGCTTGTGTTGATGGGTGTAAGGTACTTATCCTTGAGACAGGTAGGACACCGGGGCAGCCACTGGGATGCAGGTCTATGGCCTTGTATGAGGCGCACAAACCACCTGCTGAGCCAAGATAGGAGCAATAAATGGTTTTGAAAACTGACAAGTTGAAGATTGAGACACTTATGCAACATATGGGAATCTTTATTAAGGAAACGTTTCCCCACAGAGTGGCTTCATCAGTCCAATACAAAGCAGAGATTCCCATATGTTGCATTAAGTGTCTCAATCTTCAGATAGGAGTAGCTGGGCGGGTGACGGGTGCGTTCACCAGTCCGAGATCCTGCTGGTTTGTTCCGAGAATAAATCCCTAAAGAACTGGTGATCCTGTATGTCAAGTTCCAGTCTGTTGTGACAGTGGTCTTCTTGATGTCCTTTTTGTGGCAATAACTGTTCCTGGTACCTCGCAGGAAGGTGTCAGCAGTGTGCCCCCTCCAGTGACAGTGAGAGCACTGCCTAGGTACCTGAGAGGGTGAACTCTTATTTCCTGCACCTCTTGTGTTTTGCTGCTGATTTCTCTATGTTGTGCTGGTGAGCCTCATGAATATGTACCTGGTGGGCGTTTACCTGGGACTGTTAGAAACAGGTCAGACAGCTGTAGGTGTCTACCTCTTTCTCTTTCACACCCTCATCCAAGTGCCAGGTCAAGTGCCAGGTCAAGTGCTTTGACCCGGCACTTGTTCAGGTGCAGTGTCGGTCAACTGGTGGAGAAAAACCTGACTCGGGATCGGCTGCTGGAGCACTGCTGCCAGGTGTACTGGCAGGTGTACTGGCAGGTGTACTGGCAGGTGTACTGGCAGGTGCACTGGCAGGTGTACTGGCAGGTGTACTGGCAGATGTACTGGCAGGTGTACTGGCAGATGTACTGGCAGGTGTTGGAACATGGATGGCAGTTGTACTTGCAGGTATTGGGGCAGTGATAGCAGGTGTACTGGCAGGTGTAAGAGGAGACCTGATAGCTCCAAGACTTGCTTCGTTGCTGGGTAATGGATCTGTACCCTCTATGGTGGCCATAGAAGTTGTATTAGGACTTTCAGATGTGGTCCTTTGAGCACTATCTGTAGAGCCCAAGTGCTGACAGATTTCCACCTGTTATTTGTTGTGTTAATCTCAACGTGAGAATTCCAGGCCTTGTAGTCTCAGGATCAGCTGAGCAACATACACGTTCTGCTCACCTCCGATAGTTTGAAGCTAATCTAATAATTTTAGGATCTCACGAAGTGATTTCCTTTGATGGATTACCTTAGCTGCAACTTTACAATACATTCTAGAAGGTCAGTCTTGAGTACTGGACTGAGGTCGCTGAGGCACCTCTAAAGTTTCCCGTTGTGGCTCCAGACTCGTGTATAGTACGTATGTGACAGGTTCTTGGATATCTTTCCAGCGCCTGAGCTGATCCATCTGGCTACAGCAGAAGGCTTCTTCTACCATACAGTCTGCGTGACAGTAACTGTAACAGGTGGGTTCCAAACACTTGAGATGTGCACGGCCTCTTGTTGTGTATTCACAAACACTGCAGTAGCCTCTGGGACAATAACTATAGTGAAGTTAAACTAGTTCTGTCTCTGTCTTTTCTCTCTCTCTCTCTCTCTCTCTCTCTCTCTCTCTCTCTCTCTCTCTTGGTTCAAGTTTTCTCTGATCCCATGTCTCATTTCCTTGACACTAAGTGACCACTACGCTCATCCTTTATCCATAACTATAACAATCACATTCTGTAATACTCACTGTTGCGTCATTATTGTAATGGATGTCAACCTCACACCCTCCTACCTTGAACTAAGGGACTTAACACCTATCAACTTTTTAAAGCAAAGGACCTGAACACCTTTAATTACGTCTCTATTCCTTCCACCGTCTGCAGTGTAAAACTCACCTCTGTATTCGACTGAAGAAGCCAGCTTTACAGGCGATCAGTCGGGACAATAAAGCTACCCAAGTTTTACACATGTATCTTACTCATTATGTTTGTTCACAGAGACTAAAATTATCGACGCGTCGACCCTCGTACTTGGAGTGGATGGGAATGATCAAGCAGCGAGCTGAGGAAATGGGTGAGGTTCTGGAGGTACATACTCCAAGGGTGCTGGAGGAAGGGCAGAAGGAGGAGGAACTCTCTCCTGAGAAACGCAAGGATAACCTCCAGAGTGCCATGATCTGGCTCAGGAAGGAGCTGGTAAGTAAACTCTCTCTCAACTGTGAACAATGAGACACATGTTCAGCGTCTGGGTATCTATTTGTGGTATAAACCTTGGTAATAGATACCCACAAATTGGTTTAGAAAGACACGTGAGCAATCACTAGGACATATTAAACATTTCGGTCCTGGGACCTTGATTGTAATTCCTTCATCAAGGTCATTAATGTAAATTATGAACAGGAGAGGCCCTAAAACTGATCCTTGTGGAACGCCACTAGTGACTAATCCCCATTCAGATTTCACTCCATTAATGGTAACTCTCTACTTTCTATTGGTAAGCCATGCCTCAATCCATGCTAGAACTTTACCTCCTATATCATGAGCTGCCACTTTTCTTAAGAGTCTCTTGTGAGGTACTCTATCGAAAGCTTTACTAAAATCCAAATAAACAATATCATATTCCTTATCACTGTCGACTGCCTCAAATGTTCTATTGAAGAACGTCAGTAAGTTTGTCAGGCAGGAACGACCTCTCGTGAATCCATGCTGAGATTCATTTATCAAGTTATGCTCTTCAAGGTGACTTCTAATAATGTCAGCTATAATTGATTTTAATAACTTGCCCACTATAGATGTCAGGCTTATTGGACGGTAATTTGAAGGAATGGACTTATCCCCCGGAGTATACCTGCAGAAGGTTTCGGGGGTCAACGCCCCCGCGGTCCGGTCTATGACCAGGCATCATGGTGGATCAGGGCCTGATCAACCAGGCTGTTACTGTTGGCCGCACGCAACCCGACATACGAACCACAGCCTGGCTGGTCAGGTAGTGACCATCTTCCACATCTCTGGCACAACACCAGTTTGGATGGAAGCGTAAACACGCTCGTTAATGGCTGACTAAGTTCCAACTCGCATTCCTTAAAGCAGCCTGGAAAATAATTCATCGAGGTCCGGGGACTTATTTTGCATCAGTTTATCTACGTGTTTGATAAGCACATCCCTGGTGACACTAATATTACCTTCACCTTCTGCTTGACGTCACGAACTGAATAATTGTTCATTTCTGGGATATTATTTATGTCTTCCTGTGTAAACACTAACAAGAAATAACCATTAAATAGAGAACACATTTCCTGGTGACTATGACTCAGGTGTTCATCCCCAGGTCTCAGCGGTCCCACTATGACTCAGGTGTTCATCCCCAGGTCTCAGCGGTCCCACTATGACTCACGTGTTCATCCCCAGGTCTCAGCGGTCCCACTATGACTCACGTGTTCATCCCCAGGTCTCAGCGGTCCCAGGATGACTCAGGTGTTCATCCCCAGGTCTCAGCGGTCCCACTATGACTCACGTGTTCATCCCCAGGTCTCAGCGGTCCCACTATGACTCAGGTGTTCATCCCCAGGTCTCAGCGGTCCCACTATGACTCAGGTGTTCATCCCCAGGTCTCAGCGGTCCCACTATGACTCAGGTGTTCATCCCCAGGTCTCAATGGTCCCACTATGACTCAGATGTTCATCCCCAGGTCTCAGTGGTCCCAATATGACTCAGGTGTTCATCCTCAGGTCTCAGCGGTCCCAATATGACTCAGGTGTTCATCCCCAGGTCTCAGCGGTCCCACTATGACTCAGGTGTTCATCCCCAGGTCTCAGCGGTCCCACTATGACTCAGGTGTTCATCCCCAGGTCTCACCGGTCCCACTATGACTCAGGTGTTCATCCCCAGGTCTAAGAGGTCCCACTAAGACTCAGGTGTTCATCCCCAGGTCTCAGTGGTCCCACTAAGACTCAGGTGTTCATCCCCAGGTCTCAGCGGTCCCACTAAGACTCAGGTGTTCATCCCCAGGTCTCAGCGGTCCCAGTATGACTCAGATGTTCATCACCAGGTCTCAGCGGTCCCACTATGACTCAGGTGTTCATCCCCAGGTCTCACCGGTCCCATTATGACTCAGGTGTTCATCCCCAGGTCTCAGCGGTCCCAGTATGACTCAGATGTTCATCCCCAGGTCTCAGCGGTCCCACTATGACTCAGATATTCATCCCCAGGTCTCAGCGGTCCCACTATGACTCAGATATTCATCCCCAGGTCTCAGCGGTCCCACTAAGACTCAGGTGTTCATCCCCAGGTCTCAGCGGTCCCACTAAGACTCAGGTGTTCATCCCCAGGTCTCAGCGGTCCCAGTATGACTCAGATGTTCATCACCAGGTCTCAGCGGTCCCACTATGACTCAGGTGTTCATCCCCAGGTCTCAGCGGTCCCACTATGACTCAGGTGTTCATCCCCAGGTCTCAGCGGTCCCACTATGACTCAGGTGTTCATCCCCAGGTCTCAGCGGTCCCACTATGACTCAGGTGTTCATCCCCAGGTCTCAGCGGTCCCACTATGACTCAGGTGTTCATCCCCAGGTCTCAGCGGTCCCACTATGACTCAGGTGTTCATCCCCAGGTCTCAGCGGTCCCACTATGACTCAGGTGTTCATCCCCAGGTCTCAGCGGTCCCACTATGACTCAGGTGTTCATCCCCAGGTCTCAGCGGTCCCACTATGACTCACGTGTTCATCCCCAGGTCCCAGCGGTGACTCAGGTGTTCATCCCCAGGTCTCAGGACTCAGGTGTTCGGTCCCAGGTCTCAGAGGTCCCACTATGTCTCAGGTGTTCGTCCTCTGGTCTCAGCAGTCCCACTATGACTCAGGTGTTTATCCCCAGGTCTCAGCGGTCCCACTATGATTCAGGTGTTCATTCCCAGGTCTTAGCCGTCCCACTATGACTCAGGTGTTCATGCCCAGGTCTCTGCGGTTCCACAATGACTCAGGTGTTCATCCCCAGGTCTCAGCAGTCCCACTATGACTCAGGTGTTTATCCCCAGGTCTCAGCGGTCCCACTATGACTCAGGTGTTCATCCCCAGGTCTTAGCCGTCCCACTATGACTCAGGTGTTCATCCCCAGGTCTCAGCGGTCCCACTATGACTCAGGTGTTCATTCCCAGGTCTCAGCGGTCCCACTATGACTCAGGTGTTCATCCCCAGGTCTCAGCGGTCCCACTATGACTCAGGTGTTCATCCCCAGGTCTCAGCGGTCCCACTATGACTCAGGTGTTCATCCCCAGGTCTCAGCGGTCCCACTATGACTCAGGTGTTCATCCCCAGGTCTCAGCGGTCCCACTATGACTCAGGTGTTCATCCCCAGGTCTCAGCGGTCCCAGTATGACTCAGGTGTTCATCCCCAGGTCTCAGCGGTCCCACTATGACTCAGGTGTTCATCCCCAGGTCTCAGTGGTCCCACTATGACTCAGGTGTTCATCCCCAGGTCTCAGCGGTCCCACTATGACTCAGGTGTTCATCCCCAGGTCTCAGCGGTCCCACTATGACTCAGATGTTCATCCCCAGGTCTCAGCGGTCCCACTATGACTCAGATGTTCATCCCCAGGTCTCAGCGGTCCCACTATGACTCAGATGTTCATCCCCAGGTCTCAGCGGTCCCACTATGACTCAGTTGTTCATCCCCAGGTCTCAGCGGTCCCACTATGACTCAGATGTTCATCCCCAGGTCTCAGCGGTCCCACTATGACTCAGATGTTCATCCCCAGGTCTCAGCGGTCCCACTATGACTCAGGTGTTCATCCCCAGGTCTCAGCGGTCCCACTATGACTCAGGTGTTCATCCCCAGGTCTCAGCGGTCCCACTATGACTCAGGTGTTCATCCCCAGGTCTCAGCGGTCCCACTAAGACTCAGGTGTTCATCCCCAGGTCTCAGCGGTCCCACTAAGACTCAGGTGTTCATCCCCAGGTCTCAGCGGTCCCACTATGACTCAGGTGTTCATCCCCAGGTCTCAGCGGTCCCACTAAGACTCAGGTGTTCATCCCCAGGTCTCAGCGGTCCCAGGATGACTCATGTGTTCATCCCCAGGTCTCAGCGGTCCCACTATGACTCAGGTGTTCATCCCCAGGTCTCAGCGGTCCCACTATGACTCAGGTGTTCATTCCCAGGTCTCAGCGGTCCCACTATGACTCAGGTGTTCACCCCCAGGTCTCAGCGGTCCCACTATGACTCAGGTGTTCATCCCCATATCTCAGCGGTCCCAGGATGACTCATGTGTTCATTCCCAGGTCTCAGCGGTCCCACTATGACTCAGGTGTTCATCCCCAGGTCTCAGCGGTCCCAGGATGACTCAGGTGTTCATTCCCAGGTCTAAGCGGTCCCACAATGACTCAGGTGTTCATCCCCAGGTCTCAGCGGTCCCACTATGACTCAGGTGTTCATTCCCAGGTCTCAGCGGTCCCACTATGACTCAGGTGTTCACCCCCAGGTCTCAGCGGTCCCACTATGACTCAGGTGTTCATTCCCAGGTCTCAGCGGTCCCACTATGACTCAGGTGTTCATCCCCAGGTCTCAGCGATCCCACTATGACTCAGGTGTTCATTCCCAGGTCTCAGCGGTCCCACTATGACTCAGGTGTTCACCCCCAGGTCTCAGCGGTCCCACTATGACTCAGGTGTTCACCCCCAGGTCTCAGCGGTCCCACTATGACTCAGGTGTTCATTCCCAGGTCTCAGCGGTCCCACTATGACTCAGGTGTTCATCCCCAGGTCTCAGCGATCCCACTATGACTCAGGTGTTCACCCCCAGGTCTCAGCGGTCCCACTATGACTCAGGTGTTCACCCCCAGGTCTCAGCGGTCCCACTATGACTCAGGTGTTCACCCCCAGGTCTCAGCGGTCCCACTATGACTCAGGTGTTCATCCCCAGGTCTCAGCGATCCCACTATGACTCAGGTGTTCATGCCCAGGTCTCAGCGATCCCACTATGACTCAGGTGTTCATCCCCAGGTCTCAGTGGTCCCACTATGACTCAGGTGTTCATCCTCAGGTCTCAGTGGTCCCACTATGACTCAGGTGTTCATCCTCAGGTCTCAGTGGTCCCACTATGACTCAGGTGTTCATCCCCAGGTCTCAGTGGTCCCACTATGACTCAGGTGTTCGTCCCCAGGTCTAAGCGGTCCCACTATGACTCAGGTGTTCATTCCCAGGTCTCAGCGATCCCACTATGACTCAGGTGTTCATTCCCAGGTCTCAGCGATCCCACTATGACTCAGGTGTTCATTCCCAGGTCTCAGCGGTCCCACTATGACTCAGGTGTTCATTCCCAGGTCTCAGCGGTCCCACTATGACTCAGGTGTTCATTCCCAGGTCTCAGCGATCCCACTATGACTCAGGTGTTCATCCCCAGGTCTCAGCGGTCCCACTATGACTCAGGTGTTCATTCCCAGGTCTCAGCGGTCCCACTATGACTCAGGTGTTCATACCCAGGTCTCAGCGGTGCCACTATGACTCAGGTGTTCATTCCCATGTCTCAGCAGTCCCACTATGACTCAGGTGTTCATTCCCAGGTCTCAGCGATCCCACTATGACTCAGGTGTTCATCCCCAGGTCTCAGCGGTCCCAGTATGACTCAGGTGTTCATCCCCAGGTCTCAGCGGTCCCAGTAAGACTCAGGTGTTCATCCCCAGGTCTCAACGGTCCCACTATGACTCAGGTGTCCATCCCCAGGTCTCAGTGGTCCCACTATGACTCAGGTGTTCATCCCCAGGTCTCAGCGGTCCCACTATGACTCAGGTGTTCATTCCCAGGTCTCAGTGATCCCACTATGACTCAGGTGTTCATTCCCAGGTCTCAGCGGTCCCACTATGACTCAGGTGTTCATTTCCAGGTCTCAGCGGTCCCACTATGACTCAGGTGTTCATTTCCAGGTCTCAGCGGTCCCACTATGACTCAGGTGTTCATTCCCAGGTCTCAGTGATCCCACTATGACTCAGGTGTTCATTCCCAGGTCTCAGCGGTCCCACTATGACTCAGGTGTTCATTTCCAGGTCTCAGCGGTCCCACTATGACTCAGGTGTTCATTCCCAGGTCTCAGCGATCCCACTATGACTCAGGTGTTCATTCCCATGTCTCAGCGGTCCCACTATGACTCAGGTGTTCATTCCCAGGTCTCAGCGGTCCCACTATGACTCAGGTGTTCATTCCCAGGTCTCAGCGGTCTCAGCGATCCCACTATGACTCAGGTGTTCATTCCCAGGTCTCAGCGGTCCCACTATGACTCAGGTGTTCATTCCCAGGTCTCAGCGGTCCCACTATGACTCAGGTGTTCATTCCCAGGTCTCAGCGGTCCCACTATGACTCAGGTGTTCATTCCCAGGTCTCAGCGATCCCACTATGACTCAGGTGTTCATTCCCATGTCTCAGCGGTCCCACTATGACTCAGGTGTTCATTCCCAGGTCTCAGCGGTCCCACTATGACTCAGGTGTTCATTCCCAGGTCTCAGCGGTCCCACTATGACTCAGGTGTTCATTCCCAGGTCTCAGCGGTCCCACTATGACTCAGGTGTTCATTCCCAGGTCTCAGCGGTCCCACTATGACTCAGGTGTTCATTCCCAGGTCTCAGCGGTCCCACTATGACTCAGGTGTTCATTCCCAGGTCTCAGCGGTCCCACTATGACTCAGGTGTTCATTCCACGGTCTCAGCGGTCCCACTATGACTCAGGTGTTCATTCCCAGGTCTCAGCGGTCCCACTATGACTCAGGTGTTCATCCTCAGGTCTCAGCGGTCCCACTATGACTCAGGTGTTCATCCTCAGGTCTCAGCGGTCCCACTATGACTCAGGTGTTCATCTCCAGGTCTCAGCGGTCCCACTATGACTCAGGTGTTCATTCCCAGGTCTCAGCGGTCCCACTATGACTCAGGTGTTCATCTCCATGTCTCAGCGGTCCCACTATGACTCAGGTGTTCATTCCACGGTCTCAGCGGTCCCTCTATGACTCAGGTGTTCATTCCCAGGTCTCAGCGGTCCCTCTATGACTCAGGTGTTCATTCCCAGGTCTCAGCGGTCCCACTATGACTCAGGTGTTCATTCCCAGGTCTCAGCGGTCCCACTATGACTCAGGTGTTCATTCCCAGGTCTCAGCGGTCCCACTATGACTCAGGTGTTCATTCCCAGGTCTCAGCGGTCCCACTATGACTCAGGTGTTCATTCCCAGGTCTCAGCGGTCCCACTATGACTCAGGTGTTCATTCCCAGGTCTCAGCGGTCCCACTATGACTCAGGTGTTCATTCCCAGGTCTCAGCGGTCCCACTATGACTCAGGTGTTCATCCTCAGGTCTCAGCGGTCCCACTATGACTCAGGTGTTCATCCCCAGGTCTCAGCGGTCCCACTATGACTCAGGTGTTCATCCCCAGGTCTCAGCGGTCCCACTATGACTCAGGTGTTCATTCCCAGGTCTCAGCGGTCCCACTATGACTCAGGTGTTCATTCCCAGGTCTCAGCGGTCCCACTATGACTCAGGTGTTCATCCCAGGTCTCAGCGGTCCCACTATGACTCAGGTGTTCATTCCCAGGTCTCAGCGGTCCCACTATGACTCAGGTGTTCATCCCCAGGTCTCAGCGGTCCCACTATGACTCAGGTGTTCATCCCCAGGTCTCAGCGGTCCCACTATGACTCAGGTGTTCATTCCCAGGTCTCAGCGGTCCCACTATGACTCAGGTGTTCATCCCCAGGTCTCAGCGGTCCCACTATGACTCAGGTGTTCATTCCCAGGTCTCAGCGGTCCCACTATGACTCAGGTGTTCATCCCCAGGTCTCAGCGGTCCCACTATGACTCAGGTGTTCATTCCCAGGTCTCAGCGGTCCCACTATGACTCAGGTGTTCATTCCCAGGTCTCAGCGGTCCCACTATGACTCAGGTGTTCATTCCCAGGTCTCAGCGGTCCCACTATGACTCAGGTGTTCATTCCCAGGTCTCAGCGGTCCCACTATGACTCAGGTGTTCATTCCCAGGTCTCAGCGGTCCCACTATGACTCAGGTGTTCATTCCCAGGTCTCAGCGGTCCCACTATGACTCAGGTGTTCATTCCCAGGTCTCAGCGGTCCCACTATGACTCAGGTGTTCATTCCCAGGTCTCAGCGGTCCCACTATGACTCAGGTGTTCATTCCCAGGTCTCAGCGGTCCCACTATGACTCAGGTGTTCATTCCCAGGTCTCAGCGGTCCCACTATGACTCAGGTGTTCATCCCCAGGTCTCAGCGGTCCCACTATGACTCAGGTGTTCATTCCCAGGTCTCAGCGGTCCCACTATGTCTCAGGTGTTCGTCCTCAGGTCTCAGCGGTCCCACTATGACTCAGGTGTTCATCCCCAGGTCTCAGCGGTCCCACTATGACTCAGGTGTTCATCCCCAGGTCTCAGCGGTCCCACTATGACTCAGGTGTTCATCCCCAGGTCTCAGTGGTCCCACTGTGACTCAGGTGTTCATCCCCAGGTCTCAGTGGTCCCACTATGACTCAGAAGTTGATCCCCAGGTCTCAGCGGTCCCACTATGACTCAGAAGTTGATCCCCAGGTCTCAGTGGTCCCACTATGACTCAGGTGTTCATCCCCAGGTCTCAGCGGTCCCACTATGACTCAGGTGTTCATCCCCAGGTCTCAGCGGTCCCACTATGACTCAGGTGTTCATTTCCAGGTCTCAGCGGTCCCTCTATGACTCAGAAGTTGATCCCCAGGTCTCAGCGGTACCACTATGACTCAGGTGTTCATTCCCAGGTCTCAGCGGTCCCTCTATGACTCAGAAGTTGATCCCCAGGTCTCAGCGGTCCCACTATGACTCAGGTGTTCATCCCCAGGTCTCAGCGGTCCCACTATGACTCAGCTGTTCATCCCCAGGTCTCAGCGGTCCCACTATGACTCAGGTGTTCATTCCCAGGTCTAAGAGGTCCCACTATGACTCAGCTGTTCATCCCCAGGTCTCAGCGGTCCCACTATGACTCAGGTGTTCGTCCTCAGGTCTCAGCGGTCCCACGATGACTCAGGTGTTCATTCCCAGGTCTAAGAGGTCCCACTATGACTCAGATGTTCATCCCCAGGTCTCAGTGGTCCCAATATGGCTCAGGTGTTCATCTCCAGGTCTCAGCGGTCCCAATATGGCTCAGGTGTTCATCTCCAGGTCTCAGCGGTCCCATTATGACTCAGGTGTTCATCCCCAGGTCTCAGTGGTCCCATTATGACTCAGGTGTTCATCCCCAGGTCTCAGTGGTCCCAATATGGCTCAGGTGTTCATCTCCAGGTCTCCGTGGTCCCAATATGGCTCAGGTGTTCATCTCCAGGTCTCAGTGGTCCCATTATGACTCAGGTGTTCATCCCCAGGTCTCAGTGGTCCCACTATGACTCAGGTGTTCATCCCTGGGTCTCAGTGGTCCCACTATGACTCAGGTGTTCATCCCCAGGTCTCAGTGGTCCCACTATGACTCAGGTGTTCATCTCCAGGTCTCCGTGGTCCCACTATGGATCAGGTGTTCATCCCCAGGTCTCAGTGGTCCCACTAAGACTCAGGTGTTCATCCCCAGGTCTCAGCGGTCCCACTATGACTCAGGTGTTCATCCCCAGGTCTCAGTGGTCCCACTATGACTCAGGTGTTCATCCCCAGGTCTCAGTGGTCCCACTATGACTCAGGTGTTCATCCCCAGGTCTCAGTGGTCCCACTATGGCTCAGGTGTTCATCCCCAGGTCTCAGTGGTCCCACTATGACTCAGGTGTTCATCCCCAGGTCTCAGTGGTCCCACTATGGCTCAGGTGTTCATCCCCAGGTCTCAGTGGTCCCACTAAGACTCAGGTGTTCATCCCCAGGTCTCAGTGGTCCCACTATGACTCAGGTGTTCATCCCCAGGTCTCAGTGGTCCCACTATGGCTCAGGTGTTCATCCCCAGGTCTCAGTGGTCCCACTAAGACTCAGGTGTTCATCCCCAGGTCTCAGTGGTCCCACTAAGACTCAGGTGTTCATCCCCAGGTCTCAGTGGTCCCACTAAGACTCAGGTGTTCATCCCCAGGTCTCAGTGGTCCCACTATGGCTCAGGTGTTCATCCCCAGGTCTCAGTGGTCCCACTATGACTCAGGTGTTCATCCCCAGGTCTCAGTGGTCCCACTATGGCTCAGGTGTTCATCCCCAGGTCTCAGTGGTCCCACTAAGACTCAGGTGTTCATCCCCAGGTCTCAGTGGTCCCACTATGGCTCAGGTGTTCATCCCCAGGTCTCAGTGGTCCCACTAAGACTCAGGTGTTCATCCCCAGGTCTCAGTGGTCCCACTAAGACTCAGGTGTTCATCCCCAGGTCTCAGTGGTCCCACTATGACTCAGGTGTTCATCCCCAGGTCTCAGCGGTCCCACTATGACTCAGGTGTTCATCCCCAGGTGTCAGTCGTCCCACTATGACTCAGGTGTTCATCCCCAGGTGTCAGTCGTCCCACTATGACTCACTTGTTCATCCCCAGGTGTCAGTCGTCCCACTATGACTCAGGTGTTCATTCCCAGGTCTCAGTCGTCCCACTATGACTCAGGTGTTCATCCCCAGGTGTCAGTCGTCCCACTATGACTCAGGTGTTCATCCCCAGGTCTCAGTGGTCCCACTATGACTCAGGTGTTCATCCCCAGGTCTCAGTGGTCCCACTATGACTCAGGTGTTCATCCCCAGGTGTCAGTCGTCCCACTATGACTCAGGTGTTCATCCCCAGGTGTCAGTCGTCCCACTATGACTCACTTGTTCATCCCCAGGTGTCAGTCGTCCCACTATGACTCAGGTGTTCATTCCCAGGTCTCAGTCGTCCCACTATGACTCAGGTGTTCATCCCCAGGTGTCAGTCGTCCCACTATGACTCAGGTGTTCATCCCCAGGTGTCAGTCGTCCCACTATGACTCAGGTGTTCATTCCCAGGTGTCAGTCGTCCCACTATGACTCACTTGTTCATCCCCAGGTGTCAGTCGTCCCACTATGACTCAGGTGTTCATTCCCAGGTGTCAGTCGTCCCACTATGACTCAGGTGTTCATCCCCAGGTGTCAGTCGTCCCACTATGACTCAGGTGTTCATCCCCAGGTGTCAGTCGTCCCACTATGACTCAGGTGTTCATCCCCAGGTGTCAGTCGTCCCACTATGACTCAGGTGTTCATCCCCAGGTGTCAGTCGTCCCACTATGACTCAGGTGTTCATTCCCAGGTGTCAGTCGTCCCACTATGACTCAGGTGTTCATCCCCAGGTGTCAGTCGTCCCACTATGACTCAGGTGTTCATCCCCAGGTGTCAGTCGTCCCACTATGACTCAGGTGTTCATCCCCAGGTGTCAGTCGTCCCACTATGACTCAGGTGTTCATCCCCAGGTCTCAGTCGTCCCACTATGACTCAGGTGTTCATTCCCAGGTGTCAGTCGTCCCACTATGACTCAGGTGTTCATCCCCAGGTGTCAGTCGTCCCACTATGACTCAGGTGTTCATCCCCAGGTCTCAGTGGTCCCACTATGACTCAGGTGTTCATCCCCAGGTGTCAGTCGTCCCACTATGACTCAGGTGTTCATTCCCAGGTGTCAGTCGTCCCACTATGACTCAGGTGTTCATCCCCAGGTGTCAGTCGTCCCACTATGACTCAGGTGTTCATCCCCAGGTCTCAGCGGTCCCACTATGACTCAGGTGTTCATCCCCAGGTCTCAGTCGTCCCACTATGACTCAGGTGTTCATCCCCAGGTCTGAGTCGTTCCACTGTTCGCCTGACTGTTGTTCTGTACATTTAAAAGAACTCTTGTCGATTAATCTTTGATTCATTAGTAACCCTAATTAGTAACCCTAATTAGTAACCCTAATTAGTAACCCTAATTTCACAATCACGTTTACCCTTTCTAATCCCCTTTATGCCCTCTCTTTTTAAATATATATATTAGTCATTAATGTTAAGCTCTTCTCTTCTGATCAGCCTATAAATTCCTCTTTTCTCTCCTAATAGATGCTTTAGTTAATTATTAATCCATCTGGGGTCATTCTTATTTGACATTATTTCTCTCTGGGAATTTACTCTGTACATTATTTGCAATCGTAAGTATGATCAACATCAATAATATCATTAGCTAGATAACCCCAGTCGAGATTAGACATGTGTTCCCTAAGGTCAATATAATAGGCAGAAGGAAGATCAGAGACTTTTACCGTATTATCCTTATTCCGGTACTGCCAGGTAATGTTAGAAGTAATGCATCTGTGATCACTGGCGCCATGCTCTTCAGTGATCTCCAGATTATTTACGAGTGTTTCTTTATTTGACAAGACCAGGTCGAACAAGTTACTACCTCTCAGAGTATATACAACGAGAGATATATACCACTTAAAGTGGAAGTTAAGACACTTGTGCAACATCTGGTTATCTTTATTGTAGACGTTTCGCCATCCA
This sequence comes from Cherax quadricarinatus, assembly GCF_038502225.1. Classification (NCBI taxonomy): domain Eukaryota; kingdom Metazoa; phylum Arthropoda; class Malacostraca; order Decapoda; family Parastacidae; genus Cherax; species Cherax quadricarinatus. The sequence continues at coordinate 23,185,992 of NC_091353.1, forward strand.
GTGGCTTTATCAATACAAATTCTTGGACATAATTAGAAAACAGAAGAACTATATACAAAAGATGAGGGAATCAGTCCCTCAGCCTTGGAGGTGGTGTTTACAACACCGTGGTTGTAGAGATTCTGAAGCACAGGTAAGGAGACGCACTTATATAGGCGTCAGTGAAGAGAGACGTGTAGCAGACGAGGACATAGTCACTGGTAGGCGGGATTCCCCAGTGGAAGTAGGTCCTTCCCAAGTTGATGGGCTAGTTGTAGAAGTGGTGAAGAAGGTCATGTTGATGTCCTCTGAACCAAGATACCATGATGTTGCAGTGCCTGACAAGTTGTGCAAGACAGGTATACAATACCGGTATTGTATACCTGTCTTCCACAACTTGTCAGGCACCACTTAAAGTATATGCTGAGTATGCTTCGTGAGTCAGTAAGTTTATTTAGACATAGGTTCACATAAGTACAATTATCATACATAACATATATGTAAATTACCCGACAGGATAACCCTCAAAAAAAATCTCAAGTGACTTATTTCCTTTGTGGTCCTTTAATTATCATCAACCACATAAAATAATTATTGATAATATAATTATATAATAATACACTAACAATAATCTCGAGGCGGTGTATGACCAGTGTATATTTAACACTTGACTCTTGAGTTAAGAGGACAACTGTGTTGTAGAGGCGTGAGTTAAGCTCACACTTCTACAACACTATTGTTGTAATAATTCTGAATTTCTCTGAATTTCATGAGATGATTGGTGGAATTTCGGTGTTGTACACAGGCGTTGTTTAAGTTGTCGTTCCTACATGCGTAAATGTGTTCATTGAGGCGGGTGTCGAGGTTTCTTGCTGTTTCACCTACGTAGATCTTGTCACAGCCTCCACAGGGTATAGTGTAAACTCCTGCATTGACTGGTTCGTGGTGCTTGGGTTTTGTCCTGGTTATATCCTTTATTGAAGTGCTAGAAGCGATGGCGACTCTGGTGTTAGCTTGTGAAAGTACTTTTGAGACGTTCAGTGCAACCTGGCTGTTGGGAAGAATTATAACTTTGTTGGGAGTGGTGTTGATGCGTGGAGAATTAATGATCTGAAGAGCTCTTTTCTTGCAGTCTTTGATGAAAAAAGAAGGAAAATGTAATTCAGTGAATGTTTGGTGAATGTATGTACACTCCTCGTCAAGAAACTCAGGACTACAAATTCGGTATTATGCTCTTAGGAAAAACCCGATGATGATGCCTCTTTTGGTCTTAGTATATCTTGACTGGATGATGTCTCACACACTTCTATTCCAGTCAAGTTACATTTTCCTTCTTTTTTCATCAAAGGCTGCATGAAAAGAGCTCTTCAGATCATTAATTCTCCACGCATCAACACCACTCCCAGCAAAGTTATAATTCTTCCCAACAGCCAGGTTGCACTGAACGTCTCAAAAGTACTTTCACAAGCTAACACCAGAGTCGCCATCGCTTCTAGCACTTCAATAAAGGATATAACCAGGACAAAACCCAAGCACCACGAACCAGTCAATGCAGGAGTTTACACTATACCCTGTGGAGGCTGTGACAAGATCTACGTAGGTGAAACAGCAAGAAACCTCGACACCCGCCTCAATGAACACATTTACGCATGTAGGAACGACAACTTAAACAACGCCTGTGTACAACACCGAAATTCCACCAATCATCTCATGAAATTCAGAGACGCCCAATTAGTGATCAAAGAAACTAATTTCCGCAGACGCAAGTGCCTTGAATCAGCACTGATCGCTGTTTCGAATACAATTAAACAAAACAACGGCAGCTTCACCATCTCCGAAGTCTTAGCAAGAATCCTCCTGAAAACAGTAAACTCCGCCATCACATAGTCTCTCCTGTTATACTACACAAAGCACATTACAGAGACTAAACCTGCCTCTTTCCAGTCTATATTTGTCCAACCTATTTTTATGTTACCCAAGTAATAGCTTTTATATCCTTTTACTCATGTACGAATTAATTGCTCTACCATATTGTATTACTTTTGTTACTACCACTACTACTACTACTACTACCACTAGTGAACATCGAAATGGTACCTCACTAGTATTGCACCTCACTCTGAGCCTTTATATACCCTCTGTGTCCATGTATTGTTTGTAATGGCTTGATAAAGCTCCTGGAGAGCGAAACGTTGCCACAATAAATGTCACATTAGTTGCACTTGTGTCCTAACACTATTGTTAAGTTATACCATAAATTAAGTAAAGATCCTGGACTTCACTTTACGAAACAGACAAAGCAAATGTGATTGTAATTATGGACAAGGTAGATTATAGTGGAAAATTGAGCATATTATTAGAAGACTGGGTACCTTAGGTGGTTCTTAAACCAGTAGTCTAAACCGCTACACTTGTGTAAACAGCTGGAGATGCGAGAACAAGACCAGCACTTGGCGCGTCAACTGATGCAGTTGAGGATTGAACTACAGAGGGTGCGTCTCCTGCGTTCCTGCAACCACCACCAGGCGTTAGTCGACGAGGTCACTAGCGAAGCCGAGGAGGTCAAGACGTACGAGACCTCTGACCTCTGCGACCTACCTGCCGATCTCAGGTAAGACTATAAAAATCTTTGAGACTAGAAGTTAACGTCAATACGCCAGCGGAGGCTTAGATTTTGTTTGGGTTAGTAACCCAGGGACTGTCTTGGCTTATTTACATTGTCTTTCTTCAGTCTTGTCCCCCAGGATTCCACCCACACTAGTAGACTAACACCCAGGTACCTACTTACTGCTAAGTGAACAGTGACAGCAGGTGTAAGGTGACTAACACCCAGGTACCTACTTACTGCTAGGTGAACAGTGACAACAGGTGTAAGGTGACTAACACCCAAGCACCTACTTACTGCTAGGAGAACAGGGACAGCAGGTGTAAGGAAACATGACCAATATTTTCACCCGTGCCGGAGATCGATCCATCGACCCATAGTGTGTGAGGCGACGGCGCTACCAACCGAGTCACGGGACATCAGGTGAGAAAGAACTGTACCAGGAGACACTTGTCCTGTGTCCTGACGAGCAAGGAAACAGCTCTACCATCACTCGCACCACAACCTCTCTCCCCACACATGACTTACTATAATAAACTTAAACAACACAGACAACATCTCACCAACAAAAACATTATCGACGAAAAATAGACAATGAAGTTCTACTTGACATACATCAGTCATCATCCTGGGTAAATTATCATGCACTGGTGATGTAGCGGTTTATACTGGCGCATGATGTAGCGGTTTATACTGGTGTATGATGTAGCGGTTTATACTGGTGTATGATGTAGCGGTTTATACTGGTGTATGATGTAGCGGTTTATACTGGTGTATGATGTAGCGGTTTATACTGGTGTATGATGTAGCGGTTTATACTGGTGTATGATGTAGCGGTTTATACTGGTGCATGATGTAGCGGTTTACACTGGTGCATGATGTAGCGGTTTATACTGGCGCATGATGTAGCGGTTTATACTGGTGTATGATGTAGCGGTTTATACTGGCGCATGATGTAGCGGTTTATACTGGTGTATGATGTAGCGGTTTATACTGGTGCATGATGTAGCGGTTTACACTGGTGCATGATGTAGCGGTTTATACTGGTGCATGATGTAGCGGTTTACACTGGTGCATGATGTAGCGGTTTATACTGGTGTATGATGTAGCGGTTTACACTGGTGCATGATGTAGCGGTTTATACTGGTGTATGATGTAGCGGTTTATACTGGCGCATGATGTAGCGGTTTATACTGGTGCATGATGTAGCGGTTTATACTGGTGCATGATGTAGCGGTTTACACTGGTGCATGATGTAGCGGTTTACACTGGTGCATGATGTAGCGGTTTACACTGGTGCATGATGTAGCGGTTTACACTGGTGCATGATGTAGCGGTTTATACTGGCGCATGATGTAGCGGTTTATACTGCTGCATGATGTAGCGGTTTACACTGGTGCATGATGTAGCGGTTTATACTGGTGTATGATGTAGCGGTTTATACTGGCGCATGATGTAGCGGTTTATACTGCTGCATGATGTAGCGGTTTACACTGGTGCATGATGTAGCGGTTTATACTGGTGTATGATGTAGCGGTTTATACTGGCGCATGATGTAGCGGTTTATACTGGCGCATGATGTAGCGGTTTATACTGCTGCATGATGTAGCGGTTTATACTGGTGCATGATGTAGCGGTTTATACTGCTGCATGATGTAGCGGTTTACACTGGTGCATGATGTAGCGGTTTATACTGGTGTATGATGTAGCGGTTTATACTGGTGTATGATGTAGCGGTTTATACTGGTGCATGATGTAGCGGTTTACACTGCTGCAGGATGTAGCGGTTTATACTGGTGTATGATGTAGCGGTTTATACTGGTGTATGATGTAGCGGTTTATACTGGTGTATGATGTAGCGGTTTATACTGGCGCATGATGTAGCGGTTTATACTGGCGCATGATGTAGCGGTTTATACTGCTGCATGATGTAGCGGTTTACACTGGTGCATGATGTAGCGGTTTATACTGGTGTATGATGTAGCGGTTTATACTGGTGTATGATGTAGCGGTTTATACTGGTGCATGATGTAGCGGTTTACACTGCTGCATGATGTAGCGGTTTATACTGGTGTATGATGTAGCGGTTTATACTGGTGTATGATGTAGCGGTTTATACTGGTGCATGATGTAGCGGTTTATACTGGTGCATGATGTAGCGGTTTATACTGGCGCATGATGTAGCGGTTTACACTGCTGCATGATGTAGCGGTTTACACTGGTGCATGATGTAGCGGTTTACACTGGTGCATGATGTAGCGGTTTACACTGGTGCATGATGTAGCGGTTTATACTGGTGTATGATGTAGCGGTTTATACTGGTGCATGATGTAGCGGTTTACACTGCTGCATGATGTAGCGGTTTACACTGGTGCATGATGTAGCGGTTTATACTGGTGTATGATGTAGCGGTTTATACTGCTGCATGATGTAGCGGTTTACACTGGTGTATGATGTAGCGGTTTATACTGGTGTATGATGTAGCGGTTTATACTGGTGTATGATGTAGCGGTTTATACTGCTGCATGATGTAGCGGTTTACACTGGTGCATGATGTAGCGGTTTACACTGCTGCATGATGTAGCGGTTTACACTGGTGCATGATGTAGCGGTTTATACTGGTGTATGATGTAGCGGTTTATACTTGTGCATGATGTAGCGGTTTATACTGGTGCATGATGTAGCGGTTTATACTGGTGCATGATGTAGCGGTTTATACTGGTGCATGATGTAGCGGTTTATACTGGTGCATGATGTAGCGGTTTATACTGGTGCATGATGTAGCGGTTTACACTGGTGCATGATGTAGCGGTTTACACTGGTGCATGATGTAGCGGTTTACACTGCTGCATGATGTAGCGGTTTACACTGGTGCATGATGTAGCGGTTTACACTGGTGCATGATGTAGCGGTTTACACTGCTGCATGATGTAGCGGTTTATACTGGTGTATGATGTAGCGGTTTATACTGCTGCATGATATAGAGGTTTATACTGGTGCATGATGTAGCGGTTTACACTGGTGCATGATGTAGCGGTTTACACTGCTGCATGATGTAGCGGTTTACACTGATGGATGATGTAGCGGTTTATACTGCTGCATGATATAGCGGTTTATACTGGTGCATGATGTAGCGGTTTACACTGGTGCATGATGTAGCGGTTTACACTGCTGCATGATGTAGCGGTTTATACTGGTGTATGATGTAGCGGTTTATACTGGTGTATGATGTAGCGGTTTATACTGGTGCATGATGTAGCGGTTTATACTGGTGCATGATGTAGCGGTTTATACTGGCGCATGATGTAGCGGTTTATACTGGCGCATGATGTAGCGGTTTATACTGCTGCATGATGTAGCGGTTTACACTGGTGCATGATGTAGCGGTTTATACTGGTGTATGATGTAGCGGTTTATACTGGTGTATGATGTAGCGGTTTATACTGGTGCATGATGTAGCGGTTTACACTGCTGCATGATGTAGCGGTTTATACTGGTGTATGATGTAGCGGTTTATACTGGTGTATGATGTAGCGGTTTATACTGGTGCATGATGTAGCGGTTTATACTGGTGCATGATGTAGCGGTTTATACTGGCGCATGATGTAGCGGTTTACACTGCTGCATGATGTAGCGGTTTACACTGGTGCATGATGTAGCGGTTTACACTGGTGCATGATGTAGCGGTTTACACTGGTGCATGATGTAGCGGTTTATACTGGTGTATGATGTAGCGGTTTATACTGGTGCATGATGTAGCGGTTTACACTGCTGCATGATGTAGCGGTTTACACTGGTGCATGATGTAGCGGTTTATACTGGTGTATGATGTAGCGGTTTATACTGCTGCATGATGTAGCGGTTTACACTGGTGTATGATGTAGCGGTTTATACTGGTGTATGATGTAGCGGTTTACACTGCTGCATGATGTAGCGGTTTACACTGCTGCATGATGTAGCGGTTTACACTGGTGCATGATGTAGCGGTTTATACTGGTGTATGATGTAGCGGTTTATACTGGTGCATGATGTAGCGGTTTATACTGGTGCATGATGTAGCGGTTTATACTGGTGCATGATGTAGCGGTTTATACTGGTGCATGATGTAGCGGTTTACACTGGTGCATGATGTAGCGGTTTACACTGGTGCATGATGTAGCGGTTTACACTGCTGCATGATGTAGCGGTTTACACTGGTGCATGATGTAGCGGTTTACACTGCTGCATGATGTAGCGGTTTACACTGCTGCATGATGTAGCGGTTTACACTGGTGCATGATGTAGCGGTTTACACTGCTGCATGATGTAGCGGTTTATACTGGTGTATGATGTAGCGGTTTATACTGCTGCATGATGTAGCGGTTTACACTGGTGTATGATGTAGCGGTTTATACTGGTGTATGATGTAGCGGTTTATACTGCTGCATGATGTAGAGGTTTACACTGGTGCTTGATGTAGCGGTTTACACTGGTGCATGATGTAGCGGTTTACACTGCTGCATGATGTAGCGGTTTACACTGGTGCATGATGTAGCGGTTTATACTGCTGCATGATATAGCGGTTTATACTGGTGCATGATGTAGCGGTTTATACTGGTGCATGATGTAGCGGTTTACACTGCTGCATGATGTAGCGGTTTACACTGATGTATGATGTAGCGGTTTATACTGCTGCATGATGTAGCGGTTTATACTGGTGCATGATGTAGCGGTTTATACTGCTGCATGATGTAGCGGTTTATACTGGTGCATGATGTAGCGGTTTATACTGGTGCATGATGTAGCGGTTTATACTGGTGCATGATGTAGCGGTTTATACTGGTGCATGATGTAGCGATTTACACTGGTGCATGATGTAGCAGTTTACACTGGTGCATGATGTAGCGGTTTACACTGGTGCATGATGTAGCGGTTTACACTGGTGCATGATGTAGCGATTTACACTCATGATGTAGCGGTTTACACTGGTGCATGATGTAGCGGTTTACACTGGTGCATGATGTAGCGATTTACACTCATGATGTAGCGGTTTACACTGGTGCATGATGTAGCGGTTTACACTGGTGTATGATGTAGCGGTTTACACTGGTGCATGATGTAGCGGTTTACACTGGTGTATGATGTAGCGGTTTACACTGGTGCATGATGTAGAGGTTTACACTGGTGCATGATGTAGCGATTTACACTGGTGCATGACGTAGCGGTTTACACTGGTGCATGATGTAGCGGTTTACACTGGTGCATGATGTAGCGGTTTACACTCATGATGTAGCGATTTACACTGCTGCATGATATAGCGGTTTACACTGGTGCATGATGTAGCGGTTTACACTGGTGCACGATGTAGCGATTTACACTGGTGCATGATGTAGCGGTTTACACTGGTGTATGATGTAGCGATTTACACTGGTGCATGATGTAGCGGTTTATACTGGTGCATGATGTAGCGATTTACACTGGTGTATGATGTAGCGGTTTATACTGGTGCATGATGTAGCGATTTACACTGGTGTATGATGTAGCGGTTTATACTGGTGCATGATGTAGCGATTTACACTGGTGCATGATGTAGCGGTTTACACTGGTGCATGATGTAGCGGTTTACACTCATGATGTAGCGATTTACACTGCTGCATGATGTAGCGATTTACACTGGTGCATGATGTAGCGGTTTACACTCATGATGTAGCGATTTACACTGGTGCATGACGTAGCGGTTTACACTGGTGCATGATGTAGCGATTTACACTGGTGCATGATGTAGCGGTTTACACTGGTGCATGACGTAGCGGTTTACACTGGTGCATGATGTAGCGGTTTACACTGGTGCATGATGTAGCGGTTTACACTGGTGCATGATGTAGCGGTTTACACTGGTGCATGATGTAGCGGTTTACACTCATGATGTAGCGATTTACACTGCTGCATGATGTAGCGATTTACACTGGTGCATGATGTAGCGGTTTACACTCATGATGTAGCGATTTACACTGGTGCATGACGTAGCGGTTTACACTGGTGCATGATGTAGCGATTTACACTGGTGCATGATGTAGCGGTTTACACTGGTGCATGACGTAGCGGTTTACACTGGTGCATGATGTAGCGGTTTACACTGGTGCATGATGTAGCGGTTTACACTGCTGCATGATGTAGCGGTTTACACTGGTGCATGATGTAGCGGTTTACACTGCTGCATGATGTAGCGGTTTACACTGCTGCATGATGTAGCGGTTTACACTGGTGCATGATGTAGCGGTTTACACTGCTGCATGATGTAGCGGTTTATACTGGTGTATGATGTAGCGGTTTATACTGCTGCATGATGTAGCGGTTTACACTGGTGTATGATGTAGCGGTTTATACTGGTGTATGATGTAGCGGTTTATACTGCTGCATGATATAGAGGTTTATACTGGTGCATGATGTAGCGGTTTACACTGGTGCATGATGTAGCGGTTTACACTGCTGCATGATGTAGCGGTTTACACTGGTGCATGATGTAGCGGTTTATACTGCTGCATGATATAGCGGTTTATACTGGTGCATGATGTAGCGGTTTACACTGGTGCATGATGTAGCGGTTTACACTGCTGCATGATGTAGCGGTTTATACTGGTGTATGATGTAGCGGTTTATACTGCTGCATGATGTAGCGGTTTATACTGGTGCATGATGTAGCGGTTTACACTGGTGCATGATGTAGCGGTTTATACTGGTGCATGATGTAGCGGTTTATACTGGTGCATGATGTAGCGGTTTATACTGGTGCATGATGTAGCGGTTTATACTGGTGCATGATGTAGCGATTTACACTGGTGCATGATGTAGCAGTTTACACTGGTGCATGATGTAGCGGTTTACACTGGTGCATGATGTAGCGGTTTACACTGGTGCATGATGTAGCGATTTACACTCATGATGTAGCGGTTTACACTGGTGCATGATGTAGCGGTTTACACTGGTGCATGATGTAGCGATTTACACTCATGATGTAGCGGTTTACACTGGTGCATGATGTAGCGGTTTACACTGGTGTATGATGTAGCGGTTTACACTGGTGCATGATGTAGCGGTTTACACTGGTGTATGATGTAGCGGTTTACACTGGTGCATGATGTAGCGATTTACACTGGTGCATGATGTAGCGATTTACACTGGTGCATGACGTAGCGGTTTACACTGGTGCATGATGTAGCGGTTTACACTGGTGCATGATGTAGCGATTTACACTCATGATGTAGCGATTTACACTGGTGTATGATGTAGCAGTTTACACTGGTGCATGATGTAGCGGTTTACGCTGGTGCATGATGTAGCGATTTACACTGGTGCATGATGTAGCGATTTACGCTGGTGTATGATGTAGCGATTTACACTGGTGTATGATGTAGCGGTTTACACTGGTGCATGATGTAGCGATTTACACTGGTGCATGATGTAGCGGTTTACACTGGTGCATGATGTAGCGATTTACACTGGTGCATGATGTAGCGGTTTACACTGGTGCATGATGTAGCGGTTTACACTGGTGCATGATGTAGCGGTTTACACTGGTGCATGATGTAGCGGTTTACACTCATGATGTAGCGATTTACACTGGTGCATGATGTAGCGGTTTACACTGGTGCATGATGTAGCGGTTTACACTCATGATGTAGCGATTTACACTGGTGCATGATGTAGCGGTTTACACTGGTGCATGATGTAGCGATTTACACTGGTGCATGATGTAGCGGTTTACACTGGTGCATGATGTAGCGGTTTACACTGGTGCATGATGTAGCGGTTTACACTGGTGCATGATGTAGCGGTTTACACTGGTGCATGATGTAGCGGTTTACACTGGTGCATGATGTAGCGGTTTACACTCATGATGTAGCGATTTACACTGCTGCATGATGTAGCGATTTACACTGGTGCATGATGTAGCGGTTTACACTCATGATGTAGCGATTTACACTGGTGCATGACGTAGCGGTTTACACTGGTGCATGATGTAGCGATTTACACTGGTGCATGATGTAGCGGTTTACACTGGTGCATGATGTAGCGGTTTACACTGGTGCATGATGTAGCGGTTTACACTGGTGCATGATGTAGCGGTTTACACTGGTGCATGATGTAGCGGTTTACACTGGTGCATGATGTAGCGGTTTACACTGGTGTATGATGTAGCGATTTACACTGGTGCATGATGTAGCGATTTACACTGGTGCATGATGTAGCGATTTACACTGGTGCATGATGTAGCGATTTACACTTGTGCATGATGTAGCGGTTTACACTGTTGTATGATGTAGCGATTTACACTGGTGCATGATGTAGCGATTTACATTGGTGCATGATGTAGCGATTTACACTGGTGCATGATGTAGCGATTTACACTGGTGCATGACGTAGCGGTTTACACTGGTGCATGATGTAGCGGTTTACACTGGTGCATGACGTAGCGGTTTACACTGGTGCATGATGTAGCGGTTTACACTGGTGCATGATGTAGCGGTTTACACTGGTGCATGATGTAGCGGTTTACACTGGTGCATGATGTAGCGGTTTACACTGGTGCATGATGTAGCGATTTACACTGGTGTATGACGTAGCGGTTTACACTGGT
>NC_091353.1:23202192-23204692 GCF_038502225.1 Cherax quadricarinatus
ATACTTGTCAGGAAGACAGCAGCGAGTAATGGTACGTGGCGAGGTGTCAGAGTGGGCACCTGTGACCAGCGGGGTCCCACAGGGGTCAATCCTAGGACCAGTGCTGTTTCTGGTATTTGTGAACGACATGACGGAAGGAATAAACTCCGAGGTGTCCCTGTTTGCAGATGACGTGAAGTTGATGAGAAGAATTCATTCGATCGAAGACCAGGCAGAACTACAAAGGGATCTGGACAGGCTGCAGACCTGGTCCAGCAATTGGCTCCTGGAGTTCAATCCCACCAAGTGCAAAGCCATGAAGATTGGGAAGGGCAAAGAAGACCGCAGACGGAGTACAGTCTAGGGGGCCAGAGACTACAAACCTCACTCAAGGAAAAAGATCTTGGGGTGAGTATAACACCAGGCACATCTCCTGAAGCGCACATCAACCAAATAACTGCTGCAGCATATGGGCGCCTGGCAAACCTCAGAACAACATTCCGACATCTTAATAAGAAATCGTTCAGGACCCTGTACACCGTGTACGTTAGGCCCATATTGGAGTATGCGGTACCAGTTTTGAACCCACACCTAGCCAAGCATGTAAAGAAACTAGAGAAAGTGCAAAGGTTTGCAACAAGACTAGTCCCAGAGCTAAGAGGTATGTCCTACGAGGAAAGGTTAAGGAAAATCAACCTGACGACACTGAAGGACAGGAGAGATAGGGGGGACATGATAACGACTTACAAAATACTGAGAGGAATTGACAAGGTGGACAAAGACAGGATGTTCCAGAAACTGGACACAGCAACACGGGGACACAGTTGGAAGCTGAAGACACAGATAAATCACAGGCATGTTAGGAAATATTTCTTCAGCCTCAGAGTAGTCAGGAAGTGGAATAGTTTAGGAAGCGATGTAGTGGAGGCAGGATCCATACATAGCTTTAAGCAGAGGTACGATAAAACTCATGGTTAAGGAAGAGTGACCTATTAGCGACCAGTGAAGAGGCGGGGCCAGGAGCCTGGACTCGACCCCTACAACCTCAACTAGGTGAGTACAACTAGGTGAGTACACACGGATAGCAGATGAACAAGGAGGCTTTAGGAAAGGTAGGGGGTGTGTGGACCAGGTGTTTACAGTGAAACACATAAGTGAACAGTATTTAGATAAGGCTAAAGAGGTCTTTGTATCATTTATGGATTTGGAAAAGGCGTATGACAGGGTGGACAGGGAAGCAATGTGGCAGATGTTGCAAGTGTATGGTGTAGGAGGTAGGTTACTGAAAGCAGTGAAGAGTTTTTACGAGGATAGTGAGGCTCAAGTTAGAGTATGCAGGAAAGAGGGAAATTATTTCCCAGTAAAAGTAGGCCTTAGACAAGGATGTGTGATGTTACCGTGGTTGTTTAATATATTTATAGATGGGGTAGTAAGAGAAGTAAATGCGAGGGTCTTGGCAAGATGCGTGGAGTTAAAAGATAAAGAATCACGCATAAAGTGGGAGTTGTCACAGTTGCTCTTTGCTGATGACACTGTGCTCTTGGGAGATTCTGAAGAGAAGTTGCAGAGATTGGTGGATGAATTTGGTAGGGTATGCAAAAGAAGAAAATTAAAAGTGAATACAGGAAAGAGTAAGGTTATGAGGATAACAAAAAGATTAGGTGATGAAAGATTGGATATCAGATTGGAGGGAGAGAGTATGGAGAAGGTGAATGTATTCAGATATTTGGGAGTGGACGTGTCAGCGGATAGGTCTATGAAAGATGAGGTGAATCATAGAATTGATGAGGGGAAAAGGGTGAGTGGTGCACTTAGGAGTCTGTGGAGACAAAGAACTTTGTCCTTGGAGGCAAAGAGGGGAATGTATGAGAGTATAGTTTTACCAACGCTCTTATATGGGTGTGAAGCATGGGTGATGAATGTTGCAGCGAGGAGAAGGCTGGAGGAAGTGGAGATGTCATGTCTGAGAGCAATGTGTGGTGTGAATATAATGCAGAGAATTCGTAGTTTGGAAGTTAGGAGGAGGTGCGGGATTACCAAAACTGTTGTCCAGAGGGCTGAGGAAGGGTTGTTGAGGTGGTTCGGACATGTAGAGAGAATGGAGCGAAACAAAATGGCTTCAAGAGTGTATCAGTCTGTAGTGGAAGGAAGGCGGGGTAGGGATCGGCCTAGGAAAGGTTGGAGGGAGGGGGTAAAGGAGGTTTTGTGTGCGAGGGGCTTGGACTTCCAGCAGGCATGCGTGAGCGTGTTTGATAGGAGTGAATGGAGATAAATGGTTTTTAATACTTGACGTGCTGTTGGAGTGTGAGCAAAGTAACATTTATGAAGGGGTTCAGGGAAACCGGCAGGCCGGACTTGAGTCCTGGAGATGGGAAGTACAGTGCCTGCACTCTGAAGGAGGGGTGTTAATGTTGCAGTTTAAAAACTGTAGTGTAAAGCACCCTTCTGGCAAGACAGTGATGGAGTGAATGATGGTGAAAGTTTTTCTTTCTTGGGCCACCCTGCCTTGGTGGGAATCGGC
>NC_091353.1:23212192-23262192 GCF_038502225.1 Cherax quadricarinatus
AGATGTCTCGAGTACACAAGACAATCAAGCATTAATTTCAATTAACCTGTTTACAAAACACTATCATTACCCAGTAATTAGTAATCCAAGACAATTATTTACATATCTTCTGTGCTTATTTACAAGTTTGTGCTCGTTATGGGTGTAAAAATATAAATGGAAAATATAAGAGAATTCTCATTATATACACACATTATTTTTACTGATATTAAGAGTTACCCAACATACTGGAGTGTGAGTTAATACAAATCAAACGAGACAGAAGAATTTTTTTTTTAAATAAACTAATACATTCTGATTCGATGGTGTTAGTGATGCTACGAGAAATTACAATAATGTAATAGCTGTTGATATTACTATCAGTTAGTTGGACTTGTCGTGTGGAGGTGGGAAGCTGAGAGACTGTGAAGACTGTCTGGGGATGTTACAGCGACTCTGAAGACTGTCTGGGGATGTTACAGCGACTCTGAAGACTGTCTGGGGATGTTACAGCGACTCTGAAGACTGTCTGGGGATGTTACAGCGACTGTGAAGACTGTCTGGGGATGTTACAGCGACTCTGAAGACTGTCTGGGGATGTTACAGCGACTCTGAAGACTGTCTGGGGATGTTACAGCGACTCTGAAGACTGTCTGGGGATGTTGCAGCTACTCTGAAGACTGTCTGGGGATGTTACAGCGACTCTGAAGACTGTCTGGGGATGTTGCAGCTACTCTGAAGACTGTCTGGGGATGTTACAGCGACTCTGAAGACTGTCTGGGGATGTTGCAGCTACTCTGAAGACTGTCTGGGGATGTTACAGCGACTCTGAAGACTGTCTGGGGATGTTACAGCTACTCTGAAGACTGTCTGGGGATGTTACAGCGACTTTGAAGACTGTCTGGGGATGTTACAGCTACTGTGAAGGCTGTCTGGGGATGTTACAGCGACTTTGAAGACTGTCTGGGGATGTTGCAGCTACTCTGAAGACTGTCTGGGGGTGTTACAGCTACTCTGAAGGCTGTCTGGTGATGTTACAGCGACTCTGAAGGCTGTCTGGGGATGTTACAGCTACTCTAAGACTGGGGATGTTACAGCGACTTTGAAGACTGTCTGGGGATGTTACAGCTACTCTGAAGACTGTCTGGGGATGTTACAGCGACTCTGAAGGCTGTCTGGGGGTGTTACAGCTACTCTGAAGACTGTCTGGGGATGTTACAGCGACTCTGAAGGCTGTCTGGGGGTGTTACAGCTACTCTGAAGACTGTCTGGGGATGTTACAGCGACTTTGAAGGCTGTCTGGGGATGTTACAGCTACTCTGAAGACTGTCAGGGGATGTTACAGCGACTTTGAAGGCTGTCTGGGGATGTTACAGCGACTCTGAAGACTGTCTGGGGAAGTTATAGCTACTCTGAAGACTGTCTGGGGATGTTACAGCGACTCTGAAGGCTGTCTGGGGAAGTTATACCTACTCTGAAGACTGTCTGGGGATGTTACAGCGACTCTGAAGGCTGTCTGGGGAAGTTACAACGACTGTGAAGGCTGTCTGGGGATGTTACAGCGACTCTGAAGACTGTCTGGGGATGTTACAGCGACTCTGAAGGCTGTCTGGGGATGTTACAGCGACTCTGAAGACTGTCTGGGGATGTTACAGCGACTCTGAAAACTGTCTGGGGATGTTACAGCGACTGTGAAGGCTGTCTGGGGATGTTACAGCGACTGTGAAGGCTGTCTGGGGGTGTTACAGCGACTCTGAAGGCTGTCTGGGGATGTTACAGCTACTGTGAAGGCTGTCTGGGGAAGTTACAGCGACTGTGAAGGCTGTCTGGAGATGTTACAGCGACTCTGAAGGCTGTCTGGGGATGTTACAGCGACTCTGAAGGCTGTCTGGGGATGTTACAGCGACTCTGAAGACTGTCTGGGGATGTTACAGCGACTCTGAAGGCTGTCTGGGGATGTTACAGCGACTCTGAAAGCTGTCTGGGGATGTTACAGCGACTCTGAAGGCTGTCTGGGGATGTTGCAGCGACTCTGAAGACTGTCTAGGGATGTTGCAGCTACTCTGAAGACTGTCTGGGGATGTTGCAGCTACTCTGAAGACTGTCTGGGGATGTTACAGCTACTCTGAAGACTGTCTGGGGATGTTGCAGCTACTCTGAAGACTGTCTGGGGATGTTGCAGCTACTCTGAAGACTGTCTGGGGATGTTGCAGCTACTCTGAAGACTGTCTGGGGATGTTACAGCTACTCTGAAGACTGTCTGGGGATGTTGCAGCTACTCTGAAGACTGTCTGGGGATGTTGCAGCTACTCTGAAGACTGTCTGGGGATGTTGCAGCTACTCTGAAGACTGTCTGGGGATGTTGCAGCTACTCTGAAGACTGTCTGGGGATGTTGCAGCTACTCTGAAGACTGTCTGGGGATGTTACAGCGACTCTGAAGACTGTCTGGGGATGTTACAGCTACTCTGAAGACTGTCTGGGGATGTTGCAGCTACTCTGAAGACTGTCTGGGGATGTTGCAGCTACTCTGAAGACTGTCTGGGGATGTTACAGCTACTCTAAAGACTGTCTGGGGATGTTGCAGCTACTCTGAAGACTGTCTGGGGATGTTGCAGCTACTCTGAAGACTGTCTGGGGATGTTACAGCTACTCTGAAGACTGTCTGGGGATGTTACAGCTACTCTGAAGACTGTCTGGGGATGTTACAGCTACTCTGAAGACTGTCTGGGGATGTTACAGCTACTCTGAAGACTGTCTGGGGATGTTACAGCTCGGTAAGTTGCAAGATGCATAAAACAGGGGCAATATAGACATGATATAAGTACAAGGTGCTAGGAGGGACAACACTAACATAACAGCAGCGTGCTAGGAGGGACAACACTGACATAACAGCAGCGTGCTAGGAGGGACAACACTAACATAACAGCAGCGTGCTAGGAGGGACAACACTAACATAACAGCAGCGTGCTAGGAGGGACAACACTAACATAACAGCAGCATGCTAGGAGGGACAACACTAACATAACAGCAGCGTGCTAGGAGGGACAACACTAACATAACAGCAGCGTGCTAGGAGGGACAACACTAACATAACAGCAGCGTGCTAGGAGGGACAACACTGACATAACAGCAGCGTGCTAGGAGGGACAACACTAACATAACAGCAGCGTGCTAGGAGGGACAACACTAACATAGCAGCGTGCTAGGAGGGACAACACTAACATAACAGCAGCGTGCTAGGAGGGACAACACTGACATAGCAGCGTGCTAGGAGGGACAACACTGACATAACAGCAGCGTGCTAGGAGGGACAACACTGACATAACAGCAGCGTGGTCGGAGGGACAACACTAACATAACAGCAGCGTGCTAGGAGGGACAACACTGACATAAGAGCGTGCTAGGAGGGACAACACTGACGTAAGAGCGTGCTAGGAGGGACAACACTGACATAAGAGCGTGCTAGGAGGGACAACACTGATATAAGAGCGTGCTAGGAGGGACAACACTGACATAAGAGCAGGATGCTAGGCGGGACAACACTGACATAAGAGCGTGCTAGGAGGGACAACACTGACATAAGAGCGTGCTAGGAGGGACAACACTGATATAAGAGCGTGCTAGGAGGGACAACACTGACATAAGAGCAGGATGCTAGGCGGGACAACACTGACATAAGAGCGTGCTAGGAGGGACAACACTGACATAACAGCAGTGTGCTAGGAGAGACAACACAGACATACAGCAGCGTGCTAGGAGGGACAACACAGACATACAGCAGCGTGCTAGGAGGGACAACACAGACATAACAGCAGCGTCCTAGGAGGGACAACACAGACGTAACAGCAGCGTGCTATGAGGGACAACACAGACATACAGCAGCGTGCTAGGAGGAACAACACAGACATAACAGCAGCGTGCTAGGAGGGATAACACAGATATACAGCAGCGTGCTGGAAGGGGCAACACAGAGAAAAGAGCAGCGTGCTAGGAGGGGCAACGCAGGCATAACAGCGCGCTAGGAGGGACAACACTGATATAACAGCAGTGTGCTAGGAGGGACAACACTGATATAACAGCAGTGTGCTAGGAGGGACAACAGAGACATAACAGTGTGCTAGGAGGGACAACACTGACATAACAAAAGTGTGCTAGGAGGGACAACACTGATATAACAAAAGTGTGCTAGGAGGGACAACACTGATATAACAGCAGTGTGCTAGGAGGGACAACAGAGACATAACAGTGTGCTAGGAGGGACAACACTGACATAACAACAGTGTGCTAGGAGGGACAACACTGACATAACAAAAGTGTGTTAGGAGGGACAACACTGACATAACAAAAGTGTGTTAGGAGGGACAACACTGACATAACAAAAGTGTGCTAGGAGGGACAACACTGACATAACAGTGTGCTAGGAGGGACAACACTGACATAACAACAGTGTGTTTGGAGGGACAACACTGACATAACAAAAGTGTGCTAGGAGGGACAACACTGACATAACAACAGTGTGCTAGGAGGGACAACACTGACATAACAACAGTGTGCTAGGAGGGACAACACTGACATAACAACAGTGTGCTAGGAGGGACAACACTGACATAACAACAGTGTGTTAGGAGGGACAACACTGACATAACAACAGTGTGTTAGGAGGGAACACTGACATAACAAAAGTGTGTTAGGAGGGACAACACTGGCATAACAACAGTGTGTTTGGAGGGACAACACTGACATAACAGCAGTGTGCTAGGAGGGACAACACTGTCATAACAGCGTGCTAGTAGGGACAACACTGACATAACAAAAGTGTGCTAGTAGGGACAACACTGACATAACAAAAGTGTGTTAGGAGGGACAACACTGACATAACAGCAGTGTGCTAGGAGGGACAACACTGACATAACAACAGTGTGCTAGTAGGGACAACACTGTCATAACAGCGTGCTAGTAGGGACAACACTGACACAGCGTGCTAGTAGGGACAACACTGTCATAACAGCGTGCTAGTAGGGACAACACTGACACAGCGTGCTAGTAGGGACAACACTGTCATAACAGTGTGCTAGTAGGGACAACACTGTCATAACAGCGTGCTAGTAGGGACAACACTGACATAGCGTGCTAGTAGGGACAACACTGTCATAACAGCGTGCTAGTAGGGACAACACTGACATAACAGCGTGCTAGTAGGGACAACACTGACACAGCGTGCTAGTAGGGACAACACTGTCATAACAGTGTGCTAGTAGGGACAACACTGTCATAACAGCGTGCTAGTAGGGACAACACTGACATAGCGTGCTAGTAGGGACAACACTGTCATAACAGCGTGCTAGTAGGGACAACACTGTCATAGCAGCGTGCTAGTAGGGACAACACTGTCATAACAGCGTGCTAGTAGGGACAACACTGACATAGCGTGCTAGTAGGGACAACACTGTCATAACAGCGTGCTAGTAGGGACAACACTGTCATAACAGCGTGCTAGTAGGGACAACACTGTCATAACAGCGTGCTAGTAGGGACAACACTGACATAGCGTGCTAGTAGGGACAACACTGTCATAACAGCGTGCTAGTAGGGACAACACTGACATAACAGCGTGCTAGTAGGGACAACACTGTCATAACAGCGTGCTAGTAGGGACAACACTGACATAACAGCGTGCTAGTAGGGACAACACTGTCATAACAGCGTGCTAGTAGGGACAACACTGACATAACAGCGTGCTAGTAGGGACAACACTGTCATAACAGCGTGCTAGTAGGGTCAACACTGACATAACAGCGTGCTAGTAGGGACAACACTGACATAACAGCGTGCTAGTAGGGACAACACTGACATAGCGTGCTAGTAGGGACAACACTGACATAGCGTGCTAGTAGGGACAACACTGTCATAACAGCGTGCTAGTAGGGACAACACTGTCATAACAGCGTGCTAGTAGGGACAAAACTGTCATAACAGCGTGCTAGTAGGGACAACACTGTCATAACAGCGTGCTAGTAGGGACAACACTGTCATAACAGCGTGCTAGTAGGGACAACACTGACATAACAGCGTGCTAGTAGGGACAACACTGATATAACAGCGTGCTAGGAGTGACAACATTCATCTAGCAGCGTGCTAGTAGGGACAACACTGACTAGCAGCGTGCTAGGAAGGACAACACTGACTAGCAGCGTGCTGGTCGGGACAACACAGACATAGCAGCGTGCTAAGAGGGACAACATTGATCTAGCAGCGTGCTAGTAGGGACAACATTGATCTAGCAGCATGCTAGTAGGGACAACACTGACATAGCAGCGTGCTAAGAGGGACAACATTGATCTAGCAGCGTGCTAGTAGGGACAACATTGATCTAGCAGCATGCTAGTAGGGACAACACTGACATAACTGCGTGCTAGTAAATACAGTGACATAACAGCGTGCTAGTAGGGACAACACTGACATAACAGCGTGCTAGTAGGGACAACACTGACATAACAGCGTGCTAGTAGGGACAACACTGACATAACAGCGTGCTAGTAGGGACAACACTGTCATAACAGCGTGCTAGTAGGGACAACACTGACATAACAGCGTGCTAGTAGGGACAACACTGACATAACAGCGTGCTAGTAGGGACAACACTGACATAACAGCGTGCTAGTAGGGACAACACTGACATAACAGCGTGCTAGTAGGGACAACACTGACATAACAGCGTGCTAGTAGGGACAACACTGACATAACAGCGTGCTAGTAGGGACAACACTGACATAACAGCGTGCTAGTAGGGACAACACTGACATAACAGCGTGCTAGTAGGGACAACACTGACATAACAGCGTGCTAGTAGGGACAACACTGACATAACAGCGTGCTAGTAGGGACAACACTGACATAACAGCGTGCTAGTAGGGACAACACTGACATAACAGCGTGCTAGTAGGGACAACACTGACATAACAGCGTGCTAGTAGGGACAACACTGACATAACAGCGTGCTAGTAGGGACAACACTGACATAACAGCGTGCTAGTAGGGACAACACTGACATAACAGCGTGCTAGTAGGGACAACACTGACATAACAGCGTGCTAGTAGGGACAACACTGACATAACAGCGTGCTAGTAGGGACAACACTGACATAACAGCGTGCTAGTAGGGACAACACTGACACAGAACACACACTTTGTTCTTGTTATTGTAACTCAACAAGATCACAGTAATTATCTTTGTATCTTGTTATTGTAACTCAACAAGATCACAGTAATTATCTTTATTCATATTCATTTATATATTTCCATTTATCATGTGAATTTCTCAGTTATCATGTAACTTCCTCAATTATCACGTTAATTCCTCAAATATCATGTGAATTCCTCAATTATCAAGTTAATTCCTATATTATCATGTTAATTCCTCAAATATCATGTGAATTCCTCAATTATCAAGTTAATTCCTATATTATCATGTTAATTCCTCAAATATCATGTGAATTCCTCAATTATCAAGTTAATTCCTATATTATCATGTTAATTCCTCAATTATCAAGTTAATTCCTCAATTATCAAGTTAATTCCTATATTATCATGTTAATTCCTCAATTATCAAGTTAATTCCTCAATTATCAAGTTAATTCCTATATTATCATGTTAATTCCTCAAATATCATGTGAATTCCTGAATTAATTCAACTGTTCTTTACTTTTATACACTTTTCCTTACGTATTATTTTGTATATATTGTATTTTATGATAATCTTCAAGCTTACTGTATTCTACCATAATTATAAAGATTATACAATTATATATAATTATTATAATTATCCTAATATTGTACTTGAATATATAATATTCATTAATAAATATTTATATATTGAAATTTGAGAATTGTATCAAGTATTGTATGGAGTGTTTACCTGGAGTTTACCTGGAGAGTTTCGGGGGTCAACGCCCCCGCGGCCCGGTCTGTGACCAGGCCTTCTGGTGGATCAGCCCCTGATCAACCAGGCTGTTGCTGCTGGCTGCACGCAAACCAACGTACGAGCCACAGCCCGGCTGATCAGGAACTGACTTTAGGTGCTTGTCCAGTGCCAGCTTGAAGACTGCCAGGGGTCTGTTGGTAATCCCCCTTATGTGTGCTGGGAGGCAGTTGAACAGTCTCGGGCCCCTGACACTTATTGTATGGTCTCTTAACGTGCTAGTGACACCCCTGCTTTTCATTGGGGGGATGGTGCATCGTCTGCCAAGTCTTTTGCTTTCATAGTGAGTGATTTTCGTGTGCAAGTTCGGTACTAGTCCCTCTAGGATTTTCCAGGTGTATATAATCATGTATCTCTCCCTCCTGCGTTCCAGGGAATACAGGTTTAGGAACCTCAAGCGCTCCCAGTAATTGAGGTGTTTTATCTCCGTTCGCTGTATAGTCCTTGTGGCTTAGCGCTTCTTTTTGATTATAATAATTTATCTCCGTTATGCGCGCCGTGAAAGTTCTCTGTACATTTTCTAGGTCGGCAATTTCACCTGCCTTGAAAGGTGCTGTTAGAGTGCAGCAATATTCCAGCCTAGATAGAACAAGTGACCTGAAGAGTGTCATCATGGGCTTGGCCTCCCTAGTTTTGAAGGTTCTCATTATCCATCCTGTCATTTTTCTAGCAGATGCGATTGATACAATGTTATGGTCCTTGAAGGTGAGATCCTCCGACATAATCACTCCCAGGTCTTTGACGTTGGTGTTTCGCTCTATTTTGTGGCCAGAATTTGTTTTGTACTCTGATGAAGATTTAATTTCCTCATGTTTACCATATCTGAGTAATTGAAATTTCTCATCGTTGAACTTCATATTGTTTTCCGCAGCCCACTGAAAGATTTGGTTGATGTCCGCCTGGAGCCTTGCAGTGTCTGCAATGGAAGACACTGTCATGCAGATTCGGGTGTCATCTGCAAAGGAAGACACGGTGCTGTGGCTGACATCCTTGTCTATGTCGGATATGAGGATGAGGAACAAGATGGGAGCGAGTACTGTGCCTTGTGGAACAGAGCTTTTCACCGTAGCTGCCTCGGACTTTACTCTGTTGACGACTACTCTCTGTGTTCTGTTAGTGAGGAAATTATAGATCCATCGACCGACTTTTCCTGTTATTCCTTTAGCACGCATTTTGTGCGCTATTACGCCATGGTCACACTTGTCGAAGGCTTTTGCAAAGTCTGTATATATTACATCTGCATTCTTTATGTCTTCTAGTGCATTTAGGACCTTGTCGTAGTGAACCAATAGTTGAGACAGACAGGAGCGACCTGTTCTAAACCCATGTTGCCCTGGGTTGTGTAACTGATGGGTTTCTAGATGGGTGGTGATCTTGCTTCTTAGGACCCTTTCAAAGATTTTTATGATATGGGATGTTAGTGCTATTGGCCTGTAGTTCTTTGCTATTGCTTTACTGCCCCCTTTGTGGAGTGGGGCTATGTCTGTTGTTTTTAGTAACTGAGGGACGACCCCCGTGTCCATGCTCCCTCTCCATAGGATGGAAAAGGCTCGTGATAGGGGCTTCTTGCAGTTCTTGATGAACACAGAGTTCCATGAGTCTGGCCCTGGGGTAGAGTGCATGGGCATGTCATTTATCGCCTGTTCGAAGTCATTTGGCGTCAGGATAACATCGGATAGGCTTGTGTTAATCAAATTTTGTGGCTCTCTCATAAAAAATTCATTTTGATCTTCGACTCTCAGTCTGGTTAGCGGCTTGCTAAAAACTGAGTCATATTGGGACTTGAGTAGCTCACTCATTTCCTTGCTGTCATCTGTGTAGGATCCATCTTGTTTAAGTAGGAGCCCAATACTGGACTTTGTTCTCGACTTTGATTTGGCATAGGAGAAGAAATACTTTGGGTTTTTTTCGATTTCATTTATGGCTTTTAGTTCTTCCCGCGATTCCTGACTCCTATAAGATTCCTTTAGCTTAAGTTCGATGCTTGCTATTTCTCTGACCAGTGTCTCCCTACGCATTTCAGATATATTGACCTCTTTTAGCCGCTCTGTTATTCTTTTCCGTCGCCTGTAAAGGGAGCGCCTGTCTCTTTCTATTTTACATCTGCTCCTCCTTTTTCTTAGAGGAATAAGCCTTGTGCATACATCGAGTGCCACCAAGTTAATCTGTTCTAGGCGTAAGTTGGGGTCTGTGTTGCTTAGTATATCTTCCCAGCTTATATCGGTTAGGACTTGGTTTACTTGGTCCCACTTTATGTTTTTGTTATTGAAGTTGAATTTGGTGAATGCTCCTTCGTGACTAGTCTCATTATGTCGGTCTGGGGCTCCACGCATACATGTCTGAACCTCAATTATGTTGTGATCTGAGTATATTGTTTTTGATATGGTGACATTTCTTATCAGATCATCATTGTTAGTGAAGATGAGGTCTAGTGTATTCTCCAGTCTAGTAGGCTCTATTATTTGCTGGTTTAAATTGAATTTTGTGCAGAAATTTAAAAGCTCGTGTGAGTGTGAGTTTTCATCAGAGCTGCCTCCTGGTGTTATTACTGCAACAATATTATTTGCTATATTCCTCCATTTTAGGTGCCTTAAGTTGAAATCCCCCAGGAGCAAGATGTTGGGTGCAGGAGCTGGAAGATTTTCCAGACAGTGGTCAATTTTTAATAGCTGTTCCTGGAATTTCTGGGATGTTGCATCCGGAGGCTTGTAGACTACCACAATGACTAGGTTTTGGTTCTCGACCTTTACTGCTAAAACTTCCACTACATCATTTGAGGCATTAAGCAGTTCTGTGCAAACAAGTGACTCTGCAATGTACAGGCCAACCCCCCCCCTTTTGCCTGTTCACTCTGTCACATCTGTATAGGTTGTAACCTGGGATCCATATTTCCTTGTCCAAGTGATCCTTTTTGTGGGTCTCAGTGAAAGCCGCGAACATTACCTTTTCCTCTGCAAGCAGTCCACGGATGAAAGGTATTTTGTTGTTTGTTGCTGGCTTTAGACCCTGTATATTTGCAAAGAAGAATGTCATCGGACTGGTGGTATTGTTGGTACTGGGGGGGGATTTCTTTCCGGCATTAGTATCTGTATCTGTTTGTTTGGAGTGGAGGCCATCGACTGTGGTTCCACTCCAGGAATGACTGGATTTGGTGTACGATTTCTGCCATTTCCTGCCAGTTTTTTTTCCTTCCTGGCACTAAAAACCTCTCCCTCTTGAGTGGCTGTGGCTACCCAGGTTTTCCCATGGCCTGGATGTTTTGTATCTTTTTGTCCCCTTTAGATGGTGTGCCTGGCAATTTAAGTTATAGCACAGTCTTTCCTGTACTGAAGAGGTACACATTTCAGGGTGAAAAAGCTTACAGGAAGGGAGTTTGCATTTTCCTGTTGTCATATGGGCATGGCATTTTCTATGGTGGTCATAGTTGCACGTCCCATCTGTTTTTCCAGATTTCCCATGTCTGCAGCTACCAAGTGCATAGTATGTGCACAGGCTTGGTTTCCGTTTGCCTTGGGTTTCTGTGACTGTATTCCCTGTTGGTGCATGTTTCCCTGTCTTATTCCTATCCTCCCTAGCACCAACAATGGAGCTCCCACCAGTTGTTTTTGGTAATATATCCTCACTATTGCTAGTGGAGTCCTCTTGTTTGCTATTTCCTGTGGTATTTGTAGTTTGCAATATTGGTTTTATCTTATCTTTGACTACACTTGTTTCCCCACTACGGCTCCTGTCCCCTATGAGGTCATTTATATGTATTCCTTCCTGCGTATAATTCCCGACTACCTGGACAAAATCTCCAGCTTCACCATTACTGTCTCCCAGGACAGCACCTCCAGCTTCACCATTACTGTCTCCCAGGACAGCACCTCCAGCTGCACCATTACTGTCTCCCAGGACAGCACCTCCAGCTTCACCATTACTGTCTCCCAGGACAGCACCTCCAGCTTCACCATTACTGTCTCCCAGGACAGCACTATCAGCCCCACATTTACTGACTACCAGGACATCACCTCCAGCCTTACAGTTTCTGACTACATGGCCAGTATCAAGGGCAGTACCATTCAGCCCAGACTTTTTATGTTCCATCTGTTGTAGAAAGCTTCCAGGTTTTCTATGAAAGCAGCTTTGATGTTATCCTCTTTTAATACCCTTGTGATTTTAGTCCACAGATTTATCTCATTTGGGCATACCCAAAAACACTTCCCTGTTTTAATACTGCTTGTAGCTAGTTCTTGGATATCTGCACAAGGGGAGTGACACCAATTTCCACAAAAATGACAATTTATCCGTTTGTTTGATTGACTGCAGACTATACAGAGCTTCATAATGATTTGAATGGTTGATTTACTGTAATTCTACTAGCAACCTCTTGAATACTCTATTAATAACCTCCTTAAATGAAGATCTAGCTATTTGTATTTCTATTTCTAACTGTACTTGTATATTGGACAGCTTACCGTGTACGTTCCTGATTTATATTTATTGTTTGTGTTTGATAAGGGCGCCTACAACCCCATCCGTTTACAGTCTGCTTTATTGTCCAACGAATCCGTTTGAAACCAGTCAAGGGTTCGGACCAGTCAAGGGTTCGGACCAGTCGAGGGTTCGGACCAGTCGATCTGATCTGATCAGTGGGTGACTTATTTAAAACATACTGGTCGGTGATTTGGGCTAACACATGAAGGATCTACTTGAAATTATCTACCCAAGTAATATGTGATTTGATTGATACAAAAGTATAACTTGCGTGTTGAAGAACCGGTGATTTCTGGCAGCTCCTACAATGACGAACGGTCGAGCCTCAACCCTTGTTTATCAATCGCTGTTTCTAGCTTTTCTAGTTTTTTTTCGTCTCCACCACAATAAATGCTATATTATCACTATAGTTGACTGGTGGAAATTTTGAAGGAAGGACGCTTTTTCTGTAGTAATAATTGCTTCTCGTTGTGTATATTGCGACCGCTGGTAACTACAGGTTATATGAAATTCACAGTATACGTCTGGTATTTCAAGAAAAAAGAAACTAATGAAAGTCACTCCACTCCACTAAGTACCATTATAATACTGGTTAGTTGCTATGATGTGTTGTATGATGTGTTGTATGATGTGTTGTATGATGTGTTACATGATGTGTTGCATGATGTGTTGTATGATGTGTTGTATGATGTGTTGTATGATGTGTTGCATGATGTGTTGCATGTGTTGCATGATGTGTTGTATGATGTGTTGTATGATGTGTTGTATGATGTGTTGCATGATGTGTTGCATGATGTGTTGTATGATGTGTTGTATGATGTGTTGTATGTGTTGTATGATGTGTTGTATGATGTGTTGCATGATGTGTTGCATGATGTGTTGTATGATGTGTTGTATGATGTGTTGTATGATGTGTTGCATGATGTGTTGTATGATGTGTTGTATGTGTTGCATGATATGTTGTATTTATTTATTTATTATTTATTTAGTTATTAACAATTTGAGCATACATACAGAGGTACAAAAAAATACAGATAAGAGCAGCATGCCAAAGCCACTTATACTATGCATAGCATTACGGGCTGGCTTAAAATTAACTTAAGATTAACTAAGTAATGATGAAATCAGCGATAAAGCATTATTGTAAACAGATAACAATAAAGCACAAGTGAGTATTACAAAGACAGATCATATGGTTGCATGCATTGTTGTACATTCAGTCATATGGAGTATTCTGTTAGGTAGTGTATTTAAAAAATAATAAAGTTAGATTGGGTTTTAGGTTTAACATTTATGTGATATAATTGTGAGAAACATTTAAGATATACAATTTATAAGGTTCAGTTATTCAGTATTTATTTGGTTTTGGGTGAGTAAGTGATCTTTGAGAAGAGACTTGAATTTATAAACAGGTAGTGTTTCTTTTATATTTACAGGTAATGAATTCCAGATTTTAGGGCCTTTTATGTGCATTGAGTTTTTGCATAGTGTGAGATGGACACGAGGAACATCAAAGAGTGATCTGTGCCTTGTGTTATGGTCATGTGTTCTGTTGAGGTTGGCAAGGAGATGTTTGAGGGGAGGGTTAATATCAGAGTTAAGTGTTCTATGTATGTAATAGGTGCAGTAATAAGTATGGATGTTTTGTATGGTGAGTAGGTTTAGTGTATTGAATATTGGTGGAGTGTGCTGCCTGTAGTGAGAATTTGTTATCATTCTAACTGCAGCCTTTTGTTGGGTAATTAGTGGTCTGAGATGGTTAATTGTTGTTGAGCCCCATGCACAAATTCCATAGGTGAGATAGGGGTAAATAAGAGAGTGATACAGGGCCAGGAGGGCTGACTGTGGAGCATAGTACCGTATCTTCGATAGTATGCCTACAGTCTTGGAAAATTTCTTAGAAATTTGTTGTATATGTGTATGAAATTTGAGTCTATTATCAAGGTGGATTCCTAAGAATTTTCCCTCTGTTAGCTTTGTGATAGGTGATCCATTTATCATTATGTTAAGAGGGACATCTGTAGCTCTGTTACCAAACTGAATGAAGTAGGTTTTGTCAATGTTTAGTGTAAGTTTGTTAGTCCTCATCCAGGTAGATATTTTCTGTAATTCGGTATTTACAGTATTGGCTAGCGTGACTGGGCTCGGGTGGGAGAAGACGTATGTAGTGTCATCTGCAAATAGTGTGGGTTTGAGTAATTGCGAAGCATTTGGTAGGTCATTTATGTATAGGAGAAAGAGAAGAGGGCCAAGGACACTTCCCTGTGGGACACCAACTGTAATTGGTTGTGCAGAAGAGTTTGCCCCATTTGCGTACACATATTGGCTTCTGTTGCTGAGGTAAGACTTGAGGTAGTTGAGGGAGTGCCCTCTTATACCATAGTGTGACAATTTTACGTGGAGCAAGTCATGGTCAACTGTATCAAAAGCTTTACGTAAGTCAATGAAGATCCCCAGTGGGACTTCTTTTTTCTCTATTGCAGTACATATATGTTCTAGCATGTGTATAATAGCATCATTAGTATTTTTATTAGGCCTGAATCCAAATTGGCAGGGGTTGAGTATGTTTTGGGAGATAAGGTAGGAGTAGATTCGTTTATGAATTAATTTTTCGAAGATTTTTGAGAGAGGGTGTGAGTTGGATATTGGCCTATAGTTATTCAACTCTGTTTGGTCTCCTCCTTTGTGGATCGGGGTGACCCTTGCTATTTTGAGTACTGTAGGGAAGGTGGAGGATTCAATGGATTTGTTAAAGAGTGTTGCAATGATTGGTGATAGCACTAGTGACACTTTTTTGTATATAAAGGGTGGTAAGGTATTTAAATCTCCTGCCTTGTTTTTTTAGTGCGTTGATAATAAGGGAGACTTCGTATGGGTTAGTCGGAGCTAGGAACAGTGTGTTCGGGTAGTTGCCGGTGAGGTAGTCATTTGGTGGGGTATCTGAGCTTGGGATTTTATTGGCAAGGTTCTGTCCTATAGTGGAGAAGAAATCATTGAGTCTGTTTGCTGTTTCTGTTGGTGGGAGTTGGGGTTCATCTGATTTTGCTAATTTTATTTCGCTATTTCGTGATATCTTTTTTGTTCCCAGAATTTCTGATAGGGTTTTCCAGGTCTTTTTTATATCACCTCGTAAGTTGGATAATCTGTTCTCATAATACAATTTTTTGCCCTTCTTATCAGGCTGGTTAGGATTGACGAGTAACGTTTTGTTTGGTCTCTGGTTATGTGACCCATTCTGTACTGTTTTTCATATTGGTGTTTTGTATTTATGGATTTGAGAATGCTGGGTGTTAGCCAGGGACTGTTCAGTCTCTTAGCTGTCATCTGTTTAGTTTTTTTAGGGCAGTGCTTGTTATAGAGGTATTGGGTCTTTTTTATAAAATTATTAATACATTCGTCAATATCTGTATAGATTTCTAGCTCAGTGTGCCAGTCAATGTTTGTTACTGCTGTTGTGAAGTTATTAATGGCTGCCTCATTGTGAAATCTGAAGGTGACTTTAGTAGTGTCTTGGGGTAGTTTACCAAGAGTTGTTATGAGGAAAGTAGGGTAGTGGTCTGTGGTATTATCTGTAATTATGCCTGATTTTAAAGGGGATATGGTGTTGGTCCAGATGTGGTCAAGTAGGGAAACACTAGTCTCTGTAACTCTTGTAGGTTTTGTTACTGTTGGTAGCAACATACAGTTACTCATTGTGTTTGTGAATTCAGTAACGTGTGGGTCCTGGTCTTGCAGGAGATTTATATTGAAGTCACCTGAGAGTAGTAAGTGATCTTTGTTCATGCGTGCATCAGTTATCATACTTCCTAGGTTTTGACTAAATTGGCTAATGTTTGACTGTGGAACTCTGTAGATGTTTATCAATGTGAGAGGTTTTTGTAGGTATTTGGATTTGAATTTGGCTATTATATATTCCCCATGTTCATCCCTTGTGCAAGTATTAGTGATACATTCTAGTTGGTCTGAGTAGTATATGGCTGTGCCACCCCCTTGTTGGTCTGGCCTACAGTTGTGTATGGCTGTGTAACGAGGAATGGAATAGACATCTGTACTATCAGGCTTTAGCCAGGTTTCAGTTAGTGTAATGATGGACATATTGGCATGCAAGGAATTTAGTAATGCTAGGAGGTCATCGTAATGCTTGCTTAAAGATCTGATATTGTAGTTAAAGATAGTTATGTTGTTGTTGGCACTGAGAAGTGCCTTTGATTGTTCTGCAGTGTAGTAATTACAGTAACTGTTTGATTCATTTAAGTCATTAAATAAGAGGTTGGTATCAGGATCAATGCTTGTAATCATAAGATTTGTAGTGAATCTATAGTTAGAATTAAGTATAAAACAAAGTAAATAGTCTTAAGCTAAAAAATAGCACCTGAATTATTTAACAAATGTAAAATAATGAGCTAAGGTAGTTTTTTTTTTTTTTTTTTTTTTAAGCTAAAATAAAGGAGACAATATAAAAGGGACTAATACAAATAAAGTGATGATCAAATAATGGAGCTTGGGAATATGATAGTAGGTAGTACTATAAAGGTAATTTTTTAAAGTTAGAATTAAAGTATGAAATTATAATATAAAAGGGACTAATATAAGTTGTGGTGAACAATAAAGTGGTAATCAAATAAATGAGCTTTGGAATATAATGGCAAAATAGTGAACTTATTCTACTTTAGCACCTGATGATGTGTTGTATGATGTGTTGTATGATGTTTACCTGGAGTTTACCTGCAGAGAGTTCCGGGGGTCAACGCCCCCGCGGCCCGGTCTGTGACCAGGCCTCCTGGTGGATCAGAGCCTGATCAACCAGGCTGTTGCTGCTGGCTGCACGCAAACCAACGTACGAGCCACAGCCCGGCTGATCCAGAACTCACTTTAGGTGCTTGTCCAGTGCCAGCTTGAAGACTGCCAGGGGTCTGTTGGTAATCCCCCTTATGTGTGCTGGGAGGCAGTTGAACAGTCTCGGGCCCCTGACACTTATTGTATGGTCTCTTAACGTGCTAGTGACACCCCTGCTTTTCATTGGGGGGATGGTGCATCGTCTGCCAAGTCTTTTGCTTTCGTAGTGAGTGATTTTCGTGTGCAAGTTCGGTACTAGTCCCTCTAGGATTTTCCAGGTGTATATAATCATGTATCTCTCCCTCCTGCGTTCCAGGGAATACAGGTTTAGGAACCTCAAGCACTCCCAATAATTGAGGTGTTTTATCTCCGTTATGCGCGCCGTGAAAGTTCTCTGTACATTTTCTAGGTCGGCAATTTCACCTGCCTTGAAAGGTGCTGTTAGTGTGCAGCAATATTCCAGCCTAGATAGAACAAGTGACCTGAAGAGTGTCATCATGGGCTTGGCCTCCCTAGTTTTGAAGGTTCTCATTATCCATCCTGTGATGTGTTGTATGATGTGTTGTATAATGTGTTGTATGTGTTGCATGATGTGTGTAGACAGCCTGTACTGTCAGAACACACAGCCTAGCCGTCTGCTCTGACTAGTTCATATTTCGCGGCATTTTAGGTGCTGCCCTCTGTAGGCTCACCCACATCAGTGGGAGGCTGAGCCCACTGGCCCTCACTCCTAGGCCGACCGACTTGACAGACACAAGTGCTCCCCCTCCACGGACTGGCTTGCGGTCACTCCCTCACACTGCCCGTTGTGTACTCACTCCTACTCAATTAAAGCCAAACTAGTCCACGGCCGTATCATTGCTACCTATGCTACCTTCATCGGCACTAAACCGCTGTTCAGCAGCAAGAACAGCAATAACAGTGGTGACAGCAGAGTCAATGGCATTGTAAGCCTCTTCAAGGTGTAGGGGTCAACACCATCGGTCGACGCCAGTCAACATCATCCATCGTCATCCAACGCACCTGCTGGCCTAAAGAGTTATCTGGTACTCCCAGCGTCTTGACGGGACCTGAGATAGATCTTCGTCCTAGATTTTCCCCACAAAATCTGGACATAGGCGTCACGGCGTCATCTCCAGCCTTAGCATTCACGTGTTCACCTCATCACCCTCTCTACAGCCCTTCAACACTCTCCAGCACCATTCTCCTGCCTCCTACAGCGTCTCTACGCCCTTCTCAGCTACAAGAAGTAGAGGTGAGGTCGTTCAGTGTGTTGGCTTCGTGTGGCTCCACGCGTGACCACGAGGCAGCTCTGGGGTTGGTTTATACCCTAATCAGCGTGTAAACACACCAGCCTCCTCTACAGCCTTCTCTGCTACGCAACAACGTCCATCTCGCCGTCCATGTGTGTTATGTTCTTCCCAGTTTCCTCCAAGAAGTTCTACCTGGCTTAACCATGTGGGAACCCAGTTGGCTTAGCCCCTAGGCCAGCTCAGTTCAGCGTCTACAGTAGCTCGTGACTCATCATAGTGTCTACAACTACTCAGCGTCTACGTATCTCCAGCCAGTGCAGTTTTTTTTTGTGTTGCCCAGTTTAATTTTTTTTTCTTTCCCTTGCTGTTACATTCCCAGTTCATCACCAGTTCTGTTTTCCCCAGTGATTTGTTACAGTAAAACTTACTCGTCCCAGTTCAAAGTTTCACTTAAGCTTGTTTTTAGCACGTTCGAGTAGTGCAGTAAATGTTTTGTTCTCCGTGTGCTGAAGCCGCAGTCAGTCAGTGCCCCCAGACACGCTTACCAGTGTAAACAAACCACTCACAGCTGTGGCTCACGCTGAGTTAGCCACGTCTCTCTCATATCTTATACCTCCACAGAGTAACCCCGGTCTTCCTGTTCTTCCCAAGTCCATTCTGATAATTTTTCCTACGACATTGAAGCCCCATAGCAGTATACAAATGCTACGAGGCGTGTAGTGTTACTAGAGCATCACTGAAAGTTTCAGGACCTGCAGCACCAGTACCTTCGTCCATCTCCTGCACTCAAAGTTAAGTAAACAGTGACTTACCTAGCATTTCCTAATATTTTGTGACATTATTTAACTGTCCTGCACCAATACAGTTACAGTTACTGAAGCCATACTTCAGTAAATTGTTCAGTTTGTCATCAGTGCACATTTTGCCACTTACCTACAGCTTCTTAAATTTTGTAAATTTATTTTGCACTCCTACATTTTTAAATTCCAGTATTTTATTCTGCTTCTTGCACCTCAGTTCTTGATTTAAATTGTTCAGTGTTAACCATTTATACAATTTACCTCTCACATACAGTTTTCTAGTAATTCCTGTGTGCTGTTAATTTTGTTAGTTGCACCTGCAAGTTAGCCACAGATTGTTGACAACCCTGCACTGTTTTGTTTGTTAGTGTTTTTTTTCTTTAATAAGTGTAATCTTCAAGTACTTAAGTATTAGTTTATTCTACCTGCAGTGATACAATCTGTGCCTAGCCCATTACACTTTTCTCCTGTTTTCCCATTTATTTGCTCTACATATATTCTATGTTTTATCTGTGAATATTCACCTATGTGCATTACTTTTTGCTATTTTGTATACCCAAGTCATTGAGTATATTTTTGGGAACCTGCTTATTTACCATTAATTACCAAAATTACTTGTGAAGTTCATTAATTTTGACCTTGAGATTGTGAAATTTTTGTTTTGCCAGTGTACACCCTGCTAACACCAGTGTACACCCTGCTAACACCAGTGTACACCCTGCTAACACCAGTTAACCTTTGCCCTATTCTTGACTTTAATAATTTGCATTTTTATTAATTTTATTTTGTGTGCAATATAGCATTCTTTGATACAGTGTATTTTTTTTTCTGTGAGTTTTGGCACAATCCCATTCTCTGATATCTTTGCTGTGTCAACTTCCCTTTGTGCAAGTGAATTACTTTTTTTTTGCATTCTAATTTGCAACTGCCAGCACCTGCAATATTTTTAAACTGTGCTTGCAGCACAGTTTAGTGTTGTGTAGTACCTGATTTATTTTAATTTTTGTGCAATTTTTGCTACCAGTGTTTACAGTTCAACTCCTTTTCATAAATTTTGTTGCCAGACTCCTGGTGAAATTATTGACCATCCTTAGCTTCATTTTGTGCACTTCCCTGTAGTTCATTCACTTGCATACATCTCTTATTTTGTGTTTCAGAGTGTACCACTATTTCTTTTTTTTGTTGTTGTTTTGCTCAAATTATTTCCATCACTAAGCAGTTTACCTAGTACAGTGGTGCTGTGTTCTCTCTGACTCTGTGTTGAATTGTAGCCAGTGCATACCATTTCTTGCTCTGACCTGTTTACCCTCTTCGTGACCTGCTTGCATTTGAACAATTGACGTCATGACTAAGACACGCAGTGGCCATGCCGTTAGTCCAGATTCTGCTGGTGCTAGCAATGGTGCCTCAGCCAGCGTGAACACGCGGCAGGGCATCGAAGCCCCCGTGACAGTTGGTCAACTTGTGGCTCAAGCCTCGACCACCAGTGGGCCGGCTCATCGTCCATACCCGACCCTTATTTTTGATGGTCGTTCAAATAGTTTAGAGCCATGGCTGCAGTCAGTCGAGACGACTGTTAAGGCTCTATTTGATAGTCCCACGGATACACAGTACATTCGTGCTGCTGTTGCAGCAGTGGATCTCACCCAGGATGATATAGGTGCCTTTGTGCGGCTCAATCGAGTTTGTAAGATTCAGTCTTGGGGCGAACTTAAGGAGGAATTTAGGCGTTATTTTCGGCGTAGTCGCCAACGCCATTACATTGACATCGTTACCAGCGTCTTGGCCGAATGCCAATACCGGCATGAAAGCCCCTTGGCTTGCATTTGCCGGTTTGAGCAAGCCGCCAAAGACTTTACTAATGCCATCAGCACCACTAAGTGGGTGAATGGTGACAACTGCATTAAAGCTGAAGACATCATCCCCATGCTGGCTGTAGGCATCATGCAGAGGGATGCCCCCCCTAACCTCCGAGGTGCCATTGATGCGCTAGGACTCGGCCCTCAGCACGACGTCCTGGGTGCATATGATGCCATTGACGCAATCAAGCCGCCTGCCGAGCAAGGCAAGGTTTGTCGCTTTGTGGATGATCCTATACCCATCCTTCCGGCACCGTCCACAGTGACCCCACGGTCACAGCCGGAAGTCACTTTTGCCGCTGCTGTCAGACAGCCAGCCCACAGAGTTTCTAACCCCAGTCCCACTAACACGCGCCTAAGTAAAAATATTGACCACAGTAACAACAGTCAGTCTCATACAAAAAGGCAGTCATCGACTTCCTGGACCAGGGTGAAACGTCGCCAGCAGACACCACCCCCAACCTCACCCTCTAAGCGTGTAGTGACTTGTTTCAACTGTGGCAAACGAGGGCACTACCGATCGGAGTGTTACAAACCTAAGTCCCCGCAAAGTAACCATAACCGTCCCCATGCTCAGTATCAAAGTAACCATAACCGTCCCCATGCTCAGTATCAAAGTAACCGTCACCGTCCCCATGCTCAGTCTCGCGAGGGAGTCTGTATGTACCACAATACTTCCAGTCATACCTCCCATGAGTGTCGCAAGCTGCGAAGTATGCTGTCAGCTGAGTGGAGCAAGCAGTCGTCGCGCAATGCACGTGCTCGTAGAAGCCCTTCCACTAGTTCAGGGGAAGAGGCGCGTCCGCAAAACCAGCGAAAGACATAGTAACCCTGTTGGAGTTGCTGTATTCCGTCCCTGTCCGCAATGCATTCGCCGCCCTGGGCAGTGATACGCTTGCCGACAGTGAGGAAACAGAGTGTCTTGACGTTGTTGCCGAGACTCTTACCGTACCTTCCAGGTCGACCCTCATCAACAAGTGTCGAGCCTCAAGCAGCTGTGACTCCGGGGATTTCGTCGGCCTGTCATGCCTTCATGTTCGGTATGACAACCCGTGTGGACCGCTCATCGAGTCCACTGTCCACCATAAGCCTGTCCAGCTTTTCCTAGATACAGGTTCGGTGGTTAACATTGTCCGCTCCACTTTTTTCCGAGACATTGGCCTTCACGTGGCCATGTTGACAGAGCCATCTGCCATTCAGACCTTGAGAGGAGTCTCAGGTAATCCGCTGACGGTTCGTGGTCGTACAACGTTAGAATTTGCGGTCCAGGGTCACAAGCTGTCCACAAAATTCTTAGTCGTAGATGGTATTGTTTTCCATGGTGACCTGCTCATAGGGTTCAAAACCATGGCAGACCTTAGGATCCGCTTAGATCCAGCTGAGTGGAAAGCAGAATTCAACGGAGTGGATGTGCCCTTCTGGGGCGTGCGCTTAGGATCCACTACGTGCTACTCTGTCTCAGAGTATGCACAGTGCCTAGAATCGTTGGAAACCGGTGGTTTCCATAGCACATTCTCCCCAGGGTCAGTCTCTTGTCCTGATCGACCTCGTAGTAGAGCTCGTTGCCCATCACCTCCTGGCCATCAGCGCTTAGTTACCAGTGAAACCCAGTCTGGGGATGCCCAGTCTAACCTTCACTCTAACTCTGATGCTGTTGTAGAGACCAGCAGTTGTCAAGCCGCAGTATCCCTGTCGGCAGGCGACTGTCTGACTCGTGTCATGGCATCAGCGAGCAGAGTTACTGCTTGTACAAAGTATGACGTCACTTTGTCAGCTAACTCGCTCACTCCTGTTACGGTGTACGTGAGCAGAGCTTTTGAAGGAGACCATGTGCTGGTTGACAACGACACGTGTCGAGTCAAGGGCCTCTCCCTTGAACCATCCTTGCACACAGTGCAACGTGGTAAGTTGCAAGTCCTTGTTGTCAACATGCATAGTCGAGAATTTCCCCTGCGGAAGAATACCTCACTTGTCGACCTTGTCAGATTCCCTCTCCCGGTGAGAGTGGAGGGTGAAGCCCCAGCTGACTTCCTTGTGAGTGCAGTTCTCCCAGGCGAGTCTGCTGCTGACTCTTCCAACACCCGGCCAGTGCAGGAAGATGATCTAGCTTTGACAGACTATCCTGAAGAGGTCCCAAAACTTCTCCAGGTTCTCAATCGTGCACGTTCTGCAGTCGCACTAGATGGTGAGTCAATGGGTTTGACCCCACTGATCTCTCACCATATTCCACTTGACAAAGGTACTAAACCCATTTACGTACCTGCGTATCGCCTGCCACATGCGCAAAGAGTCTTCGCCGAAGAACTCATTACACGGATGCTCCGTGATGGAGTTATTGAGGAGTCCACTTCCCCGTGGAATGCTCCCCTTATTCTGGTCCCCAAGAAGGACGGAACCTGGCGCCCTGTTATCGATTACAGGAAACTGAATGCATGTACCATCCCAGACTGCTTCCTGTTGCCAGTTCTGAACGACCTGCTGCAGAACATCGGCGATAATAAGGTCTTTTCAACTCTTGATCTTCTTCAAGGGTTCTGGCAGATTCCCCTCGATGATGAGAGCAGAGAGTTGACAGCTTTCTCTACGCCAACTGGTCATTACCAGTTCAGGAGGATGCCCTTCGGCTTGCGCGGAAGCCCAATCACATTTAGTCGTTTGATGATGACAATTTTCCGTACCCTCCTAGGTGGCATGCTCATGGTCGCAAGATGTCCCTTCACATCTTGAGAAACTTGACAGGGTATTGGACAGGCTAGCTCAGGCACATCTTAAGGTAAAGCTCTCCAAATGTCATTTCCTCCGGAAGGAAATAAAATTTCTGGGTCACGTAGTGACTCAGAATGGCATAAAGACGGACGAGTCTAAAATCTCGGTCGTGCAGAAATTCCCCAGACCCATGACGGCGGATGCAGTCTGGTCCTTCATAGGCCTGGCGGGTTTCTACCGCACCTTTATCGCAGGTTTCTCCACCATTGCTGCACCCCTGACACGCTTACTCAAGAAGGATGCCTCTCTTGAGTGGACGTGTGATCAGGAACGAGCTTTTGTCATTCTTAAGAACAAGTTAACATCAGCCCCAACCCTTAGATTCCCTGATTTCACCAAGGCATTTACCTTGACGACTGATGCCAGCAAAGTTGGCATCGGTGCAGTCTTGTCACAGGAATCTAATGGTAAGCAACAGCCTATTGCCTATGCTAGCCGTGTCCTTACTAAAGCGGAAGTCAATTATTCAGTGACAGAGCTAGAAGCTTTAACCATTGTATGGGCCCTGAGTCATTTTCGGGATATCATCTATCATTATCCTATCAAGATTTACACAGATCATTTACCCTTATTGGCCCTTTTTGCGAATATGAACCTCTCGGGAGAGCATGCTCGGTGGTCGCTCACGTTCAATGACTACAACCCTGAAATTTGCTATGTCCCAGGTAAGCAAAATGTTGTAGCTGATGCCCTGTCGAGGCATATAGCATTCGTGAGTGTCGGCAATTCGTTCTCTGTTGAGGATCTCGAGAGAGCCCAACGACAGGACCCTGTGTGGTCTCCAGTCCTTCGTTTCCTGACCAAGGAGGACGTTGACTTACAGGTCAAGTCTCCCGTTCCACTGAAGGATTTGGTGGTCAACCAAGGAGTACTGTGCCGTGTTGCACAGCTGGTGGACCCCGGCAGAACCATATACCAACTGGTGATACCAGAGTCCATGATACCAGCTACTCTTAGGTTGATCCACAATGTCCCAGGTGTAGCGCACCCCAGGAAGGACCGCAGTATCAAACAGGCACGAATGAAATATTTCTGGCCTAAGATGGCAGCGGACATTGCCAAGCATGTACACCAGTGTGTTGTTTGCCTACAGCACAAGGGTACCATTACAGGTCCTAACCCCATTCTAAAGTATCTCATTACAAAGGAGCCCTGGGAGAGAACTTCTGTCGACCTGTTGACGAACTTCTCGACCTCGGAGAAGGGAAATAAGCACCTGCTTGTAATGGTAGATAACTTGACACGGTACAGTGAATTAGTACCCATTCCTGATAAAACCCCCGAAACGGTCGCTAGTACTTTCCGTGAGCATGTTGTTCTTCGTCATACTTGCCCATGTGTCCTTCTGTCAGACAATGGGTTTGAGTTTATAAATGGCATAATGCAGGATCTTTGCTCCAGATTCAACATTCATCAAGCGCCAGTAGCTCCACGCCACCCTGCAAGTAATGGTCTTGCTGAACGTACAAATCGCAAAGTCCTGGAGGTGCTCAGAGTAACCGTTAACCCAAGTTGTACTACATGGGATGAGGCTATCCCAGATGTTCAGTGTACATTAAATTCCTCCCTCAACAGCTCGATCGGTGAGACACCTCATTTTGCTTTGTATGGCTATGACAAGCACTTACCATATGAAATTCTGTTTGCTCCACCTAGACCTACTTACGATACTGATAACCCCAGTGTAGTAAAGATGAGGACAACGCAGCTTGTCTTCCAGCGGGTACGAGAGAACCTTATGAAAGCTACTGATAGGTTCACGTCTGAGCGCAATGCCCGCGCCAAGGAAAGCAAAGTGGAACAAGGTTGCAAAGTTATGTTGCTCAACCCAGTGCAGACCCCAGGTATGCACAAACTTGTCCCAAAGTTTGTGGGTCCTTACCGTGTCCTACAACAGCTCCGTGGCAATAAGTTCGAGGTGAGGGAGATTGCTACGGGAACTATCAAGGAAGCCCACCTTGATCACATGAAGTATGTGGACCATTTGCAGGCTGAAGTAGAGCTGGAGGCGCGTGCGTTGCAACGCCACAATCAGACTAATGCTAGGGACAACCCGTCTATCTCTTCTCCCACTACTACTGGTACGGAAGATGGCCCAGTAAGGCTCCATACTTATGGCCTGTGACCCAGGAAAACAGTACATTTCTGTGACATTGATGTACCTACTGACTTGTCCGACTCCTACGCTAGTTATGCTAATTGTTTGCTTGCAGAAATGGGTATAAATGCACACACATTGTATAGCTAGTCGATAATGGAGTCAGGGTGGACAACATCATGTAATTATGTAAATACTTTTAGAAGGGTACCCAGAGTGTAATAAATTCCATGGATGTAGTATTATTGTAGGTATGTGCACCCAGTGTTTTTATATATAAAAAAAAGAGCCTGTATTACGGTCAGGGCAGTGCTGCCCTCTGAGTCACATGTCACACCTTAGGAAATGCTACTGTCAGTCATTGTTTGCAGATGTGAGGGTGCAACAACGTTCGTAGACGAGTGGTCAACTGATGTTCAGCCCTGCGGATAACCTGTATATAGAAGATTTTAGTTCCAGTGCTGACGTCTCCAGACTCTCTCCTCGATGAAACAGCGCGGGCAAACCAGTTTTCTCTTCCCCTGGTTGGGAGAGTTTTTTTTTTGCCTGTTGCATTTTTATGTCCATTTTTGATTTACTAGTGAGCGAAAGCCAGTCACTCTCTGGGGTAGCCAGTGTACGTAATTCCTTTAGTAATTCCTTTATACTACTGGTTAGTAATAATACATCTGATTATACACCCATATTAGGTGCTAATGCATCTAGGTGTGACAAGAGTATATAATAGATTCGGGGATGAATTGCCTTATGTATAACACAATTTGAGCCATGTAAGGCATAATTTCAGAAACTTTAATACAAAAGTTAAGAACTCAGTCATTGTTTTGGAAAGTGTAGTGAGTATGCTTAGACAGGTGTTTCGTAAGTAATACTGTATTTGTTTAGCCCTTAGACTGTCCACACGTAGATATACGTTGATGTGAGGCAGGTTCTGAACGTAGATCATTTTATTTTTCATTCCTTCAAATTTGGTGCGATAGGCCTAAGTCGCCCAGACATGAAAGAATGGGTCTGTGCACTCAGTGTGTGCACTATGAAAAAATCGGGGACTACTTAGTACCTTGTGGGAGCACCAGTTCAACTGAGTGCCAGCTAGAGCAAATACCGTGGCAAACACCAAGGATTCACTGCTGTCATGTCAAATTAACGCCCACATTTTAAGAGGAAAGTAAAAATAGGTTAGATAAATGCATGAGTGAGTGTGGGTGGGTGTGAGTTGGACCTGACTAGTTGTACTACTAGGTCAGATGTTGTGCTCCTTCTTTCAGTGAATGTGACCTGACTAGGTGGATCATTGGTCTAAGCTGGGGGGTGACATGGACTTGCTTTGCATGGGCCAG
This sequence comes from Cherax quadricarinatus, assembly GCF_038502225.1. Classification (NCBI taxonomy): domain Eukaryota; kingdom Metazoa; phylum Arthropoda; class Malacostraca; order Decapoda; family Parastacidae; genus Cherax; species Cherax quadricarinatus. Next base: position 23,239,579 of record NC_091353.1, read on the forward strand.
TAGGCCTGCTGCAGTGTTCCTTCTTTCTTATGTTCTTATGTTCTTTATACCTACGGGCCCACCAGTATTGTCACGTCGGGATGATGCGAGGTGCGTGGCCGAGCAAATGTAGACAGCCTGTACTGTCAGAACACACAGCCTAGCCGTCTGCTCTGACTAGTTCATATTTCGCGGCATTTTAGGTGCTGCCCTCTGTAGGCTCACCCACGTCAGTGGGAGGCTGAGCCCACTGACCCTCACTCCTAGGCCGACCGACTTGACAGACACAAGTGCTCCCCCTCCACGGACTGGCTTGCGGTCACTCCCTCACACTGCCCGTTGTGTACTCACTCCTACTCAATTAAAGCCAAACTAGTCCACGGCCGTATCATTGCTACCTATGCTACCTTCATCGGCACTAAACCGCTGTTCAGCAGCAAGAACAGCAATAACATGTGTTGTATGATGTGTTGTATGATGTGTTGCATGTGTTGTATGATGTGTTGTATGTGTTGTATGATGTGTTGTATGATGTGTTGTATGATGTGTTGTATGTGTTGTATGATGTGTTGCATGATGTGTTGTATGATGTGTTGTATGTGTTGTATGATGTGTTGTATGATGTGTTGTATGATATGTTGTATGATGTGTTGTATGTAGTGTTGTATGATGTGTTGCATGATGTGTTGTATGATGTGTTGTATGATGTGTTGCATGATGTGTTGTATGATGTGTTGTATGTGCTGTATGATGTGTTGTATGATGTGTTGTATGATGTGTTGTATGGAGTGTTGTATGTGTTGTATGATGTGTTGCATGATGTGTTGTATGATGTGTTGTATGATGTGTTGTATGGAGTGTTGTATGATGTGTTGTATGATGTGTTGTATGATGTGTTGCATGATCTGTTGTATGATGTGTTGCATAGTGTTGTATGATGTGTTGTATGATGTTTTGTATGTGTTGCATGGAGTGTTGTATGATGTGTTGTATGATGCGTTGTATGATGTGTTGTATGATGTGTTGTACGGAGTGTTGTATGATGTGTTGTATGATGTGCTGTATTGAGAGTTGTATGATGTGTTGTATAGTGTTGTACGACGTGTTGTATGGAGTGTTGTATGTGTTGTATGATGTGTTGTATGGAGTGTTGTATGACGTGTTGTATGATGTGTTGTATGATGTGTTGTATGATGTGTTGTACGATATGTTGTATGATGTGTTGCATGATGTGTTGTATGATGTGTTGTATGATGTATTGTATGGAGTGTTGTATGATGTGTTGTATGATGTGTTGTATGGAGCATTGTATGGAGTGTTGTATGAATTATTGTATGGAGTGTTGTATGATGTGTTGTATGGAGTGTTGTATGATGTGTTGTATGTGTTGTATGATGTGTTGTATGGAGTGTTGTATGATGTGTTATATGTGTTGTATGATGTGTTGCATGGGGCATTGTATGGAGTGTTGTATGAAGTATTGTATGGAGTGTTGTATGATGTGTTGTATGATGTGTTGTATGATGTGTTGTATGGAGCATTGTATGGAGTGTTGTATGAAGTATTGTATGGAGTGTTGTATGAAGTATTGTATGTGTTGCATGGAGTGTTGTATGAAGTATTGTATGGAGTGTTGTATTATGTGTTGTATGGAGCATTGTATGGAGCATTGTATGGAGTGTTGTATGAAGTATTGTATGGAGTGTTGTATGAAGTATGTGTTGCATGGAGTGTTGTATGAAGTATTGTATGGAGTGTTGTATTATGTGTTGTATGGAGCATTGTATGGAGCATTGTATGGAGTGTTGTATGAAGTATTGTATGGAGTGTTGTATGATGTGTTGTATGGAGTGTTGCATGATGTGTTGCATGGAGTGTTGCATGATTTGTTGTATGATGTGCTGTATGGAGTTTTGTATGATGTGTTGTATGGAGGGTTGTATGATGTGTTGTATGATGTGTTGTATGATGTGTTGTATGGAGCATTGTATGGAGTGTTGTATGAAGTATTGTATGGAGTGTTGTATGATGTGTTGTATGATGTGTTGTATGGAGTGTTGTATGATGTGTTATATGATGTGTTGCATGGAGCATTGTATGGAGTGTTGTATGAAGTATTGTATGGAGTGTTGTATGATGTGTTGTATGATGTGTTGTATGATGTGTTGTATGGAGCATTGTATGGAGTGTTGTATGAAGTATTGTATGGAGTGTTGTATGATGTGTTGTATGATGTGTTGTATGGAGCATTGTATGGAGTGTTGTGTGAAGTATTGTATGGAGTGTTGTATGAAGTATTGTATGATGTGTTGTATGGAGTGTTGTATGAAGTATTGTATGGAGTGTTGTATTATGTGTTGTATGGAGCATTGTATGGAGCATTGTATGGAGTGTTGTATGAAGTATTGTATGGAGTGTTGTGTGATGTGTTGTATGGAGTGTTGTATGTTGTGTTGCATGGAGTGTTGCATGATGTGTTGTATGATGTGTTGTATGGAGGATTGTATGGAGTGTTGTATGAAACATTGTATGGAGCATTGAATGGAGTGTTGTATGAAGTATTGTATGGAGTGTTGTATGATGTGTTGTATGATGTGACGTATGGAGTGTTGTATGATGTGTTGTATGAAGTGTTGTATGATGTGTTGTATGATGTGTTGTATGGAGCATTGTACGGAGTGTTGTGTGAAGTATTGTATGGAGCATTGTATGGAGTGTTGCATGATGTGTTGTATGGAGCATTGTATGGAGTGTTGTATGATGTGTTGCATGGAACATTGTATGGAGTGTTGTATGGAGCATTGTATGGAGTGTTGTATGATGTGTTGCATGGAACATTGTATGGAGTGTTGTAAGAAGTATTGTATGGAGTGTTGCATGATGTGTTGTATGATGTGTTGTATGGAGCATTGTATGGAGTGTTGCATGATGTGTTGTATGGAGCATTGTATGGAGTGTTGTATGATGTGTTGTATGGAGCATTGTATGGAGTGTTGAATGTTGTGTTGTATGGAGCATTGTATGGAGTGTTGTATGATGTGTTGTATGGAGCATTGTATGGAGTGTTGTATGATGTGTTGTATGGAGCATTGTATGGAGTGTTGTATGATGTGTTGTATGGAACATTGTATGGAGTGTTGTATGATGTGTTGTATGGAGCATTGTATGGAGTGTTGCATGATGTGTTGTATGGAGCATTGTATGGAGTGTTGTATGATGTGTTGTATGGAGCATTGTATGGTGTTGTCTGATGTGTTATGTGGAGCATTGTATGGGCTGTTGTATGAAGCATTGTATGGAGTGTTGTATGATGTGTTGTACGATGTGTTGTATGGAGCATTGTATGGAGTGTTGTATGAAGTATTGTATGGAGTGTTGTATGATGTGTTGTATGATGTTTTGTATGGAGCATTGTATGGAATGTTGCATGATGTGTTGTATGGAGCATTGTATGGAGTGTTGTATGATGTGTTGTATGGAGCATTGTATGGAGTGTTCTATGAATTATTGTATGAAGTGTTGTATGATGTGTTGTATGATGTGTCATATGGAGCATTGTATGGAGTGTTGCATGAAGTATTGTATGGAGTGTTGCATGAAGTATTGTATGAAGTATTGTATGGAGTGTTGTATGAAGTATTGTATGGAGTGTTGTATGAAGTATTGTATGAAGTATTGTATGGAGTGTTGTATGAAGTATTGTATGGAGTGTTGTATGAAGTATTGAATGAAGTATTGAGTGTTGTATGAAGTATTGTATGAAGTATTGTATGAAGTATTGTATGAAGTATTGTATGGAGTGTTGTATGAAGTGTTGTATGGAGTATTGTATGGAGTACTGTATGGCGAGTTGTATGGAGTATTGTATGGAGTGTTGTATGGAGTATTGCATGAAGTATTGTATGGAGTGTTGAATGAAGTGTTGTATGGAGTATTGTATGGAGCATTTGTGCAAGAAAGGTATAAAATACCGACAATATGAAAGTTAAGACACATGTGCAACATCTGGATATCTTTATTGTAGTAGACGTTTCGCCATCCAGTGGCTTTATCAATACAGATTCTAGGACATAATAGGAAGACAGTAGAACTATATACAAAAGATGAGGTAATCAGTCCCTCGGCCTTGGAGTTAGTGTTCACAGCATCGTGGTGGAGGAGAATCTGGAGCAAAGACAAGAAGACTGGCGGTTTATATAGGCCTCAGTGGATAGGGACGGGCAGCAGATGAGGGCAAAGTCACTGGTAGGCGGGATTCCCCAGTGGAAGTAGGTCCTTCCCAAAGAGATGGGTTAGTTGCAGCAGCCGTGAAGGTCTTGTAGATGTCCTCTGAACCAAGATTCCATGATGTTGCAGTGTCTGACAAGTTGTGCAAGAAAGGTATAAAATACCGACAATATGAAAGTTAAGACACATGTGCAACATCTGGATATCTTTATTGTAGTAGACGTTTCGCCATCCAGTGGCTTTATCAATACAGATTCTAGGACATAATAGGAAGACAGTGTCTTAACTTTCATATTGTCGGTATTTTATACCTTTCTTGCACAACTTGTCAGACACTGCAACATCATGGAATCTTCGTTCAGAGGACATCTACAAGACCTTCACGGCTGCTGCAACTAACCCATCTCAGAGGACATCTCTACTACAATAAAGATATCCAGATGTTGCACATGTGTCTTAACTTTCATATTGTCGGTATTTTATACCTTTCTTGCACAACTTGTCAGACACTGCAACATCATGGAATCTTGGTTCAGAGGACATCTACAAGACCTTCACGGCTGCTGCAACTAACCCATCTCTTTGGGAAGGACCAACTTCCACTGGGGACAACATGTGTCTTAACTTTCATATTGTCGAACTAACCCATCTCCCCGCCTACCAGTGACTTTGCCCTCGTCTGCTGCCCGTCCCTATCCACTGACGCCTATATAAACCGCCAGTTGCTGTGAACACTAACTCCAAGGCCGAGGGACTGATTACCTCATCTTTTGTATATAGTTCTACTGTCTTCCTATTATGTCCTAGACTCTGTATTGATAAAACCACTGGATGGCGATATCCAGCTGCTCAGACACTGCAACATCATGGAATCTTGCAACTAACCCTGATTACCTCATCTTTTGTATATAGTTCTCTGTCTTCCTATTATGTCCTAGAATCTGTATTGATAAAGCCACTGGATGGCGAAACGTCTTTGGGAAGGACCTACTTCCACTGGGGAATCCCGCCTACCAGTGACTTTGCCCTCGTCTGCTGCCCGTCCCTATCCACTGACGCCTATATAAACCGCCAGTCTTCTTGTCTTTGCTCCAGATTCTCCTCCACCACGATGCTGTGAACACTAACTCCAAGGCCGAGGGACTGATTACCTCATCTTTTGTATATAGTTCTACTGTCTTCCTATTATGTCCTAGAATCTGTATTGATAAAGCCACTGGATGGCGAAACGTCTACTACAATAAAGATATCCAGATGTTGCACATGTGTCTTAACTTTCATATGGAGCATTTTATTGAGTATTGTATGGAGTGTTGTATGGAGTATTGTATGAAGTGTTGTATGGAGTGTTGTATGGAGTATTGCATAGTTAGGCCTCATTTAGATTATGCTGCACAGTTTTGGTCACCGTATTACAGGATCGATATAAATTCTCTGGAAAATGTACAAAGGAGGATGACAAAGTTGATCCCATGTATCGGAAACCTTCCCTATGAGAATAGACTGAGAGCCCTGAATCTGCACTCTCTAGAAAGACGTAGAATTAGGGGGGATATGATTGAGGTGTATAAATGGAAGACAGGAATAAATAAAGGGGATGTAAATAGTGTGCTGAAAATATCTAGCCTAGACAGGACTCGCAGCAATGGTTTTAAGTTGGACAAATTCAGATTCAGGAAGGATATAGGAAAGTACTGGTTTCGTAATAGAGTTGTGGATGAGTGGAACAAACTCCCAAGTACAGTTATAGAGGCCAGAACGTTGTGTAGCTTTAAAAATAGGTTGGATAACTACATGAGTGGATGTGGGTGGGTGTGAGTTGGACCTGATAGCTTGTACTACGAGGTCGGTTGCCGTGTTCCTCCCTTAAGTCAATGTGACCTGACCTGACTAGGTTGGGTGCATTGGCTTAAGCCGGTAGGAGACTTGGACCTGCCTCGCATGGGCCAGTAGGCCTTCTGCAGTGTTCCTTCGTTCTTATGTTCTTAAGTATTGTATGGAGTGTTGTATAAAGTATTGTATGGAGTGCTGTATGGAGTATTGTACGAAGTATTGTATGAAGCATTGTATGGAGTATTGTATAAAGAATTGTATGGAGTGTTGTATGGAGTATTGGATGGAGTATTGCATGAAGTGTTGTATGGAGTGCTGCACGGAGTATTGTACGAAGTATTGTATGAAGCATTGTATGGAGTATTGTATGAAGTATTGTATGGAGTGTTGTATGGAGTATTGGATGGAGTATTGGATGGAGGATTGGATGGAGTATTGGATGGAGTATTGTATGAAGAATTGTATGGAGTGTTGTATGGAGTGTTGTATGGAGTGTTGTATGGAGTATTGTATGAAGTGTTGTATGGACTTGTATGGAGTGTTGTATGGAGTGTTGTATGCAGTATTGGATGGAGTGTTGTATGGAGTATTGCATGAAGTGTTGTATGGAGTGTTGTATGGAGTGTCGTATGGAGTATTGTATGGAGTGTTGTATGGAGTTGTGTATGGAGTGTTGTATGGAGTATTGTATGGAGTATTGTATGAAGTATTGTATGAAATGTTGTATGGAGTATTGTGTGGAGTGTTGTATGGAGTTGTGTATGGAGTGTTGTATGGAGTATTGTATGGAGTATTGTATGAAGTATTGTATGAAATGTTGTATGGAGTATTGTGTGGAGTGTTGTATGGAGTGTTGTATGGAGTGTTGTATGGAGTATTGTATGGCGTGTTGTATGGAGTGTTGTATGGAGTGTTGTATGGAGTATTGTATGAAGTGTTGTGTGGAGTGTTGAATGGAGTGTTGTATGGAGTATTGTATGGCGTGTTGTATGGAGTGTTGTATGGAGTATTGTATGGAGTATTGTATGGAGTGTTGTATGGAGTGTTGTATGGAGTGTTGTATGGATTATTGTATGGAGTGTTGTATGAAGCATTGCATGGAGTGCTGTATATAGTATTGTATGAAGTATTGCATGGAGTATTTTACATAGTATTGTATGGAGTATTGTATGAAGCATTGATTGGATTATTGTATGGAATATTGTATAGAGTATTGAATGAAGTGTTGCATGGAGTGTTGTATGGAGTATTGTATGGAGTATTGTATGGAGTGTTATATGGAGTGTTGTATGGAGTATTGTATGGAGTGTTGTATGGAGTGTTGTATGGAGTGTTGTATTAGTAGTGCCGAAGGCGGCTCATCGGTCTCTGCGGCTGAGCCCTGTATTCCTGAGCGGTCACCTCCTGCAAGGGCTGCGGCTGAGCGGTCACCTCCCGCAAGGGCTGCGGCTGAGCGGTCACCTCCCGCAAGGGCTGCGGCTGAGGGGTCTCCTTTTCACACCTCTACGCTAATGACCTCACCCACGACCCCCACCCACGACCCCCGCCCACGAACCCCACCCACGACCCCCACCCACGACCCCAACCCACGACCCCCACCCACGACCCCCACCCATGACCCCACCCACAACCCCCACCCAAGACCCCCACCTACGACTCACCACCCTCGACCACCTCACCCTCGACCACCTCACCCTCGACCACCTCACCCTCGCCCCCCACCCGCCCTGCCCTCACGCCGACCCGCCGCCTGTGCGTCCTCCTACCGCGCCCTCGCGCCCGCCTGCACCTTCTGCAGCGCCTTCTGGAGCGTCGTCCGGATCGCCCCCGCGCCCCGAATTTTTTTCCGATTTTTTTCGAATTTCATTTTCTTATGTTCTCCATCTCCTCGGATCAAATTTTTGAGGTTCCCCTTCCCACTTTCACCCCATCCCAAATTTTTTAGATTTTTTTTTTAATTTAATTTTCTTATGATCTCCATCTCCATGGATCAAATTTTTTGGGTACCCCTCCTTCCATCCCCAAATATTCCTGCTCCATCTCCTTGGATCAAGTTTTTCTCTATAATACAAAGACTCCACCTCCTTGGATCAAGTTTTTTCTCGATATCAATAATACAAAGATATTCCCCCCACACATCTCACCATCCACTTCTACCCCAAATATTCCTCCTCCATCTCCTTGGATCAAGTTTCTCTCGATAATACAAAGACTCCATCTCCTTGGATCAAGTTTTTGGATTCCCCCCCTCTGGGGGTAAGCATTCAAATGAACTCCTATGGGGCATGGTACTTTCTCTTACTACAGGTCTAAACAAGTGTGATGTCACCCCACCGGTGTTTACTGCGCGGTCAGTGACGTCACGTGATGACCTCACACATACAGGCTGAATCTTGTCGACTTCCCCCTATGTCAGTGACGTCACGTGATGACCCCACACACACAGGCTGAATCTTGTCGAGCAGACATTAAAATGCAGGATAACACTATTTATTATACAACCAATGCATTTCATATACATTTCTGGTAATACAACAAAAAAAGGTACAATTCATTGACTAAAATCAACATATTTTTCTCTTGAAGAAATTCTGCTCATTTTGTTCTGGATCATCTTCGTCGTCACCATCTCAATATTACACATTTCATATACAACATAGGGAAAACATTTTCACTCTTAACCCAGGATAACCCAAATAATTCCACATTTTTTCGTTAATACCCACAACAATCCACAATTTCTTTACAAAAGATTCACTCTCCTTAAGTCTAGACATTTTTCTCGTTTTAACTATTTCATCAGAAAAAGTCACCACAACACTTACAACTTATAACCACTTTTCGATAAATTCACTAGTCACAATTTTACATATTACGAAGTTAATACGCGCACACACACACACACACACACACACACACACACACACACACACATCACTTTACTTTGAACACCTTCAAAACACTCTCATAAATCATTTGAATACTCACAAAAGCACCTTTGAACATTTCCAAACAACACTAAAACATTTCCAAGACAACATTTTGAATACTCCCAAATAAGATTTGACATCTCTAATTTATCTACACTTACATATTTCATTAAATTACAACTCATCCCCCAAACTCCTCCCTCATTCTCCAGATTTTTACAACAGTATCACGAAAACTAGCTCAGACACTTTACTTTGAACAACACCAAAAACACCATCAATTACCTTTGAATACTCCAAACACATCATTCGAACACCCCCAAATCACCATTGAATACTCCCAGAACACCTTCATAAATACTCTTGCACGTCATTTGAACACCTTCAAAAACACCTTTGAATAGTCTCAAACACCATTTGAGTACTCCCAAATACACCACTGAATACTACCAAAACAGCACCGAATACTGCCCAAACACCACCAAAATCACCATAAACTAAGATCAACATCACAGACTAACACCCATTTTCACACAAATCCTCTCAAATCACTATAACCAAGACGATTACCAATTTCTATGAGTACACTCACCTCCAACTAAGATATAACATGAGCGCAAAAAACATGAACACAAACAAAACACACACGAACACTTACAACAGAATCACATCTTTTTCGGTATCTCTAGTTCGACAACAACACCCACATCCCACAACACCCACATCCCACATCACCCACACCCCACAACACCCACAAAAACAACCCACTTATAACATCTTTTTTTTGGTATCTTTAGTTCGACAACAATACCCACAACCCACAACACCCACAACCCACTTATAACATCTTTTCTGTATCTCTAGTTCGACAACAATACCCACAACCCACAACACCCACAACCCACAACACCCACAACATCAACCCACTTATAACATCTTTTTCAATATCTCTAGTTCGACAACAACTCCCACATCCCACAACACCCACAACCCACAACACCCACAACCCACATTACCCACAACAACAACCCACTTATAACATCTTTTCGGTATCTCTAGTTCGACAACAACACCCACAACCCACAACACCCACAACCCACAACACCCACATCCCACAACACCCACAACCCACAATTTTTTCTCGTTTTAACTAATTTCATCAGAAAAAGTCACAACAACAACCCACTTATAACATCTTTTTCGGCAACACTAGTTCGATAACAATACCCACAACACCCACAACCCACAACAACAACCCACTTACAACATCTTTTTCGATATCTCTAGTTCGACAACAACACCCAAATCCCACAACACCCCACAACCCACAACACCCACAACAACAACCCACTTATAACATCTTTTTCGATATATCTAGTTCAACAACAATACCCACAACCCTTATCACTTACCAATTTATTCACAATTTTTCCTCTTTCGATACATATTTTCCCCTTCTTTTTATTGAATCTTAAAATATAATACACATTCCTCCCTTCATTACTAAAATTCTAATAAAATCCTCTCCATACTCATCTCCTTGTATCCACATAAATTAATATTATACTCACAACAAGTAATCTCACTACCCAACTACTGCGACATGTTTCTACACACTCCAATCTTTTCCAGTGTATCATAACTTTTCACTTCTATAATTTCTTTTATAATATTCACACATTACCTTTATTTTCAGTAAAATCCCCCCATATTTCATTAAATTTTTAATATAACCCTCCCCATACCCCTCTCTATCTCACCCACATTTCTTCACACCCACTCACCCGTCTCCCAACACACCTCTTCAGAACAAACACAAAAATCACATTTCACATCCATAAATGCATCTCATCACCCATCTCAAATCCAATAAAATCACTGTAACCAAGATATTCACAAAATTCTATGACCACCTAACACACACAGACAATTCACTTTACTTTGAACACCTTCAAAACACTCTCATACATCATCATTTGAGACCACCTTTTCTCAATATCTCTTAAGAAATATTCTCTCATCCACAACCTTTATCATCTCACTACAGAACAACCCACAGATTACTTCGAACACTCTCATAAATCATTTGAATACTCACATAAACACCTTCGGACATTTTCCAAACAACACTGAAACATTTCCAAGTCAACATTTTGATTACTCCCAAATAAGATTTGACATCTCTAATTTATCTACACTTACATATTTCATTAAATTACAACTCATCCCCCAAACTCCTCCCTCATTCTCCAGATTTTTACAACAGTATCACAAAAACTAACTCATACACTTATGTCATGAGACATTACCAACACTAACACACACACACACACACACCACACTTTACTTTGTACCACACCAAAAACATCATCAATTACCTTTGATTACTCCAAAAACATCATCTGAACACATTCAAGAAACATCATTAAACTCCTCTGAATACTCCCAAAACACCACTGAATACTACCAGAACAGCACCGAATACTGCCCAAACAACACTAAAAATCACCAGAAACTAAGATCAACACCAACAATTAACACTCATTTCATAGAAATCCCCTCAAATCACTATAACCAAGACGATCCCACTCACCTCAGACTATTATATAACATGAGCGCAAAAAAAAAAAAAAACATTCTCATAAATCATTTGAATACTCATAAAAAACACCTTTGAACATTTCCATACAACACCGAAACACTTACAACAGGATCACCACCAACTGAAAAGATAACATGTACACACACACACACAAAAAAAAACTAAGACATCCATCAACTATCATCAATGACCACTCATTTTTATAAACATTCGCACAAAAAATCACAATCACTAACTCCATACAATATCTAATACACTCCTCTCACTACCACCAACACATACCAGCACAGATAGGGATACCTCCCATGACATCACACTCCATCCTGTGTTTACTTGACGACGTCACACCCCACTTTTACTTCATTTAACTTATTGAAAGGAAGCTACTTGTTTCAACCTATTATATCTCCAATATCTAAGATCACCACAATCAAGACGTTTACCAAATTATATAACCCCACCACTAAGATCACACATTTTTTGTACACATTCTCTTAAAACATCATCATAACGAAGTTCACTAAAACTATCTATACTTTTACTAAGATCACATAACATTTTGTCTTCTCTAACTCACTCACCAATTTACATTCACACTTACACATTTCATTAACCGAAATTACATCTCATCCACCAAACTCCTCCCTCATTCTGCAGACCTTACAACATTAATACAAAAAAAAAAAAAAAACTAACTCATACACATATGACATGAGACATTACCACAACTAACACACTGACTAACTTTGAACCAACTCTGAACATCACCAAAACACCACTGAACATCTTCAAAAAATACTCTGCACATCATTTGAACACTTTCAAAAACACCATCAAACACCTCTGAATACTCCCAAAACACTACTGATGGGAGGGAAAAGTTCAATGGATAGGAGTAGCGAGGGAGTATATAGTAACAATAGTTTCATTGCAGGCTACTTGTTAAGGTAGGGTAAGTCAAGCTCCCACTATTCCCGCCTTTTTTCCCCCACCCCGAAAGTGATAGTTTGACTGCCGGCTGCTTGTTAAGGTAGGGTCAGTCTAGCTCCCCCTATCCCTTCCCCTCCTTCTCCCCCCCCGAAAGGTGACGTGTGGGGCTCCGGTCCAGTCATCACTAGACTCACAGCTCCCAGCACTACTGTAAGTACATGCCTGCCTTGTATTCTAGTGGATTTATTGGTTAAAAGCTTCACTTTTGACCAATAATAAACTTAGTTCTTTCAGTCTTGCTCTAAGTTGACTGTTGTAATAATCACCACATCTTTTAGGTATTGTACTTATCATGGAGAGTGATTTCTTAAGCAGTGGGTAACCTGTCTATCTTTCCAGCTTGGATGACAGAGAGGGTCACCTGCCAATCAACGAGTATAACTGATGGAGATGGACTAACGTCCTGAGACTTCCTCTTTTTGGATTTAATTACCTGTGCACCTGTATGAAATTGCAGGACGTAACCCCTCATCATTGCAGCGGTAAAGAACCTGTTTTCCTGTCATCGGGATAGAATACTCAAGGCTATACTGTGAAGAACGAACCGGTGGATTGTAACCAACACCTGCGACCCCCCCCACATCATCAGCAACTGCTACTATTTCAACAACACTCAGTGCCACCAACACCAGACACCCCTATATATATTAGCATTGAATTCAGTTATCATTTATATTTTTCATTTTTCATTTTCTTTAATGTAGGATTAATATTTCATATTTAAGTGTTTTATATTTTATGTTTTCTATATAATAAAGTGTTTATGTTTGTTATTATTTCTTTTTCTATTCATTAATTTTCCTGAGGGGGAGCCAGCCTTGGTAATACTGTCTGAAGTTGTTACAGGGCTGAGTAAGCCTTCACAAGTGGCGACATTGCCAAGATCAACTCTACTGAATCAAGATTCAACTCCATCTCGAATCTACCATTGGAACTTAATTAAAAGATTTTTTGGTGCAATTATTTAATATCATAAAAGAAAGGGCTGCGTTGGGACCTTTGCAGGTGACAGCGCTAATAGTTTTGGTGCCAAAGGGTGAAAGTCAGTGCACAGTGAGAGATTACCGGATGATATCACTCATGTGTGCAGACTACAAACTTTTTGCAAAAATTTTGGGAAATCGTATAAAAAAGGTCATTGGAAAGGTAATAGTGAGGGGTCAATATGGGATTCCGGGGAGATCAATGTATGAGGGGCATGGGGTTATTAGAAGGTTTATTGAGGGTCCGCAAGAGGGGAAACGAGGGGTATTGGCGTTGGATTGGAGAACGGCATATGACAGTGTCGAGAGGGAGGCTCTGTGGAGAATCATGGAGTAGCAGGGGTTCGGGGAGGACATTGTGAATTGGGCACGTACTTTATATCGGGGAGCTGGGATGTGTGTACAGATTAATGGGAGGGTGGGGTTGCATGTGAAAATGGGCAGGGGATTGAGGCAGGGTTGCCCGTTGTCACAAATATTATTTGCATGTTTGCAGAATCTGTTTTATAGGGCAGTGGAAAGGTGCATACAGGAGGGGGTAAGGGAGGACATACGAGGTGGGAGTCCCGGTATCATAGGTTATGTTGATGACACAACTGTCCTAGTGAGTGGGAGGGAGGGATTGGAGGGTCTGGAGAGAGTTATAGATGTTTTCGGGATGGCAACAGGTATGGCAGTGAATGTGCATAAATCAAAGCTCATGAGATTGGGTGAATGGGATGGGCGGGAGGGCGGGGGTGGGGGGGGGTAGGTGGAGTGTCGTGGATCGGGTGAAAATTTGTGGAGTTGTGTATATGGGTAATGCTCAGATGGCGAGGGAGAATAATTCAAAAGGTGTGGTAGATAGGGTATTGGGAAGATTGTCAGGATTGAGGCCGACACATCTTATGCTACACCAGAGGGTCATTGTGGTCAATGTGCTTTTGTACAGCAAAATATGGCATGTGGCAGCTTTGTACCCTTTGGTGTATGGGGATGTCCGGAGATTGTTGAGCAGAGTTTTCCGTTTTATCTGGGGTTCGGGATGCGATTGGTTGAAAAGGGAGGTGGTAACACTTCCGGTGGCCTTAGGAGGGCTGGGGTTAATTCATTTGGAAAGAAGGTTGAAGTGTGTATATGTGAAACATGGGTTGCTAAGGGCTCGGGGGGAAGGGAGTGGAGGGTTGGGGATGCTGCAGGGAGATCTTAGGAGATGGTGGAAGGGACAAGATTTGAGAGATGGTGAGGAGTTGTTGCGTCTATTGGTGATGGTCAGAGAGCCGAGAAACATGCGGGTAGGGTCCATGGAGAGGAAGATATGGCCTAGGGTGGTTGTGGAAATTTATTTGGTCCAAATAGTTCCACAGCTCAGATCCAGCACGAGTGTCTGGTCGTCTGAGCCGAGCGGCCCTTAAACCCTCCCAAACACGGCATTCTCTGGTTGGCGGTTGGTAAGCTTATTTAATTTATAGATTTACTCTTCAGGGAAGTAGGAGGTAGGTTTACTGGTAGTACACTCATATTAGGTTTACTAAGGCATCTGTAGATAATGATAGAGTAGACCTAAGACCTTAACATAGGTAGTAATAGGCCGATAATGTAGGCAAACATTAGGATAAGTTAGCTAGGGAGAACTGGCAGCCCTAGCTTGAATGGCGGGGCGCAGGTCACAAAGACAGAATAGCGTCCTTCTTACGATAGACTTCGACTGGACAAGACGTGCCGTGAACATCAGGCGGCGCCCCCACGTGTCTTCACATCTGAGACCTGGGGAAATCTGGTAGAGACACCTCGATGTACCGTAGATGATCTCCTCCATCAGCCCATACAGTAAGACGAGATATCCACCTTTTTCCGTAGGATCTGGCCAGTGACTTAGGAGATTGTGGGTTGAGTTAACTGAGGGCTCGGCGTGCTACAGAGAGAGTATGCCCAGTAAGTACCAGCGTCTCAGGGTCGTCTGAAGCTAGCGTCTGAGTCTGCATAGTTATACTAGGGGATACATACCCTCTTGGATATAGGAATTTCTGAGGTGCAGGCAGGACACTAATAACGATTGAATATTGCAGGAATTAATGCTCCCGGTTGCACGTGGTTCCCAAGGGGAAGTCCAAGGGGGCTAAAGCTAGGCTTAGGAAGTTGAAGATCAGGATATATGCTGCAACACCAAGTAAGTTAGTCCTTTATACGTGCATGCAGGCGAGGTTTCTTGCAATACCAATCATTTGTGAAAATCTGTCCTATAAGCCACTTGTGAGGCTGAGGTACCCACCTCAGAGCTCGGTGTCAACAGAGTTTGCCAGGGTAGGTGACTCACTTGGAGGCAGTCCACACAAATTTTCACAAAAGTGGTCCTTCGAAAACCGGATGTGGAATAGCTAGGTTAAGCTATCATAGCTAGGCCACAGTTAGGAACCAGTTTTACAGAGTTAGGTTAAGCTATCATAGCTAGGCCACAGTTAGGTTAAGCTATCATAGCTAGGCCACAGTTAGGAACCAGTTTAAAAAAGTTAGGTTAAGTTAGCACACCTAGGTCAAAGTTACTCAGAGGCTAGGCCAAGCTGACTATACACAGAAGTTGTTATTTGCAGTAATTTACAGGCAGGCCAGGTAGGCTAGAGAAGCTTGTGAATTTAATTATTTACAGTGATTACAAGTAATCCAGAGTAGGAGACTTGTGTGTTAATTACTTACAGTGGATTTGCAAGGTAGCCACAGTTAGGCTAGGCTTGTGCAATATTTACAAAAGGTTATAGTAGCTAGGACAGATTTAACCTAGTTATTATTTACAGGGAGTTATAAAGCCAGGTTTAAGTTATAGCACACTAGCTAGGTTAGGATTTACCTTATCCAACCATCCACGCTAAACAGAGTAAGCTGGGCTCAGTTAGGCCAAGCTGTTTACATACATTATTTATTTACTGTTTCACAAGTTGAATTGTTGAATTTACTTGTGTTAACCAAGTGATTTTAATTTGTATACTGCACTTTTATTGTGATTTTCATCATCTTTGATTCATGTTAATGTGGGATTTGTGAATTACACCTGAGACTAGGTTAAGTCCTGTAATTATTTGCTGGCATTGTACAGTTGAGTGCTAGATTAAGCTTTCACATCGATACACATTTTTGATTGGGATTTGAGAGCTAACAGTGTACATTTTTGATTCAGAGTAGAGTCAATATAATAAAGGGAATTGTTAAGCTTGTTGAGAAGCCTTGAGACTCGTTCATTCTCACCTAATACCGTTTGTGCTGTGGGGTGGGCTAATTGAAATACAAATTAGCACCGTGATCTTAACTAAACCGCAACTATGGTAGGTGAAGATGCAGTACCAGCTGTCCCAGCTCTAAGTCAATTAAAGCGGTCTATGGGAGCCTATAAGGGGCGCCTGAGCAAAGCATGTGAGGAGTGTCGTATGGCCAGGCAAGATCAGGACGTAGACTGGGAGGAACTAGAGAGTTGCCTGAAACCTTTGGAGCAAAGACTGGAGGCCTTTGAGAGATCATTTATCCTTTATGAGACAGAGGCCTATACTACAGGTGAGTCTGAATATACGGTCGAAGTAGCACGGACAGACTATGACGAACGAAGGGCAGAGTGTAAAGCAGAGATGAGACTCTGCAGGCAGTTAATAAAGACTTTGAAGGCCGGTACAGCAGGGGCAGCAAATGTTTCAAAGAACACGAACAACAGCACGCCTGTTAATGTGTTGCCCAGATTGCCCCAGTTGAATTTACCAACGTTTGACGGAACCTTAACAGAGTACATTGCTTTCTGGGATCAGTTTAGAGCCCAGATAGATGACAGAAATGTTTTGTCAGATGCCGTCAAGTTACAGTATTTGCGGTCGCAGCTCAAGGGTAAAGCCTTAGATCTGGTCCGGCACTACCCGATTACTGACACTAATTACCAACATGCCAAAGACCAATTAGAAGACATGTTTGGCAACACTGAGGAGATAAAGGTAGCTATACTTTATCGGTTGTTGGATCTAGAGGCTTGCCGACATGACCGTCAAAGTCTAGAGAAGTTCCGTATTGAGGTTATGAGCTTGACCAATAGTTTCAGAGATTTGCATGATGAGAATGATTCAAAATGGATCCTTAGCCAGGTGATTCAGAGGAAACTGGCTAGCACGACAGTGCATGAGTTACACTTAAAACATCGGACGAATAGGTTCACGATAAACCAAATTGTTGAAGGGTTAGGGGATCTCGTATCTCACCTGAGCATAGGTCAGGGGGAGAAATTACCTACCAAGGAGAAGTCGGTCGACTTCCCCAGACATTCGAGAGATAGACCTAAACCACCTCCCACTAAAGTAGGCACGTATTATGCCCAGGGCGAACCCTCCACCCACAGGGCCAAGGGAGAAGCCACTAAAGCGGCCAGTATGAGACGATGCGTGTTTTGTGATGAAGAACATGCTAGTTCAGGGTGTTCAAGCTTCACCACCTATAACCAAAGGGTTCAACGGCTAAGAGAGTTGAGACTTTGTTTCAAGTGTTGTGGAGAACATTTTGCCAGGGACTGTAACACCATGCTCAGGGAGTGTCGGGGCTGCCGGAAGGGAAAGCACCACAGTGCACTGTGTCCTAATGATGCCGGATTAGCACAAGTTAAGGAGAGCAAACCGCAAGAAAGGGCGGAGAGCAAGAACAAGTCAGAAGTAACGATGAGTGTGGTGAGTACGGCACCGAGAATTTGTTCTGGTGAGCAATTTCAAGGCTCGGTGGCCTTGCCCACCATAATGGCGGTGGTCGCGAACGGGAAGAAGTCTGAAACAACCCGTTTGTTCTTCGACAGTGGGGCACAGAGATCCTTCATAGCGGAGAGTCTAGCCACTAGGTTGAAGCTGGAGACAGTTGGTAAAGTTGACATGAAGGTGGAAGGGTTTGGTGGGGAAGTCCCACGCAGGTCTTATCCAGTAGTCAATGTGACGGTCAGGTTAGCCGGGCATCGACGGGAAATTTCAGCCTTGATGGTGAAGAGGCTGCCCAATATCATTACCACTAGGGGACTGGCTGCAGCAGTCAAACGTTTGAGGGAGTTGGGTGTGAAGCTAGCAGAACCAGACATTGCTACAGACAATGTTAGTAATGTAGGCATCTTGGTAGGAGGGGATTACCTAGACGAGTTCGTGTCTACGAGAAGGGTTATCAAGGAAGGTGTGGGCCTGTACAGGACTCCAGTGGGGTACATCGTAGGAGGCAGAATACCAGCTCACTTCCCTGCGACCCCGGGAAAGGAGGGCTCTGGTATTACAGCGACTGAGGCTGTACTGGTGATGCGGATTGGTGTGCACAAAGGCCTGTCAGAGGCGCAAGTTGGCATATCCGACAGTGAGCCGGTCCATAAACTATGGGACCTGGATGTAGTAGGTATTAAAGGTGACCAGCCGCCCCCCGAACACGAAGAGACGTATCGAGATTACTTGAACCATGTGCAGTTCAGGGACGGGCAGTATTGGGTGCGACTCCCATGGAAACCGGGCCACCCAACGCTGCCCACTAATTTCAAGAGGGCACGTGGTCAGTTGAATTCATTGGTGAACAACCTGACCAAGAAGGGTCTGGTGGGGAAATATGATGATATTATTAAGGAACAGCTGGCCCTTGGGTTCATCGAGAAAGTGCCCAATGCCAGCCCTGGGGAAAACACCCATTATCTTCCACACATGGCAGTCACCAAGGAGTCGGTAACCACTCCCATCAGAGTAGTCTTCAACTGCAGCTCGCAGGCGAGTCCCCGAGAGCCATCGTTGAACGACTGTCTGCTCACAGGGCCCTCCCTGACGCAGAAATTAGCAGATGTGTTGTTGAGATTCAGGACGGAACAGTACGCCTATGTGGCAGACATTAGCAAAGCCTTCCTACGTATTGGGTTGCAGCCACAGGATAGGGACTACACAAGGTTCTTGTGGTTGGCTAACAGGGAGGTGCCCAAGCAAGGGTATGATACCTATAGATTCAGGGCAGTGTTGTTTGGTGCCACTAGTTCACCATTCCTATTACAGGCTACCATAGACTACCACCTTGTGAACTGTAACAGCCCGCTTAAAGAATTACTGAAGACCCTATTTTATGTAGACAACATGCAGGGTACCACCTCAGATGAAAGGCTGTTGATGGATATTTACCGAGAGTCTAATCAGGAGATGCTCTCGGCTAACATGCCATTGAGAGAATGGGTGACAAACAATCCAACGTTGCGGGGCATGGTGGAACGTGACTATACTGGCTACTCAGTGCCTGAGGTAACATCGGTGTTGGGATTGGAGTGGGAAATCAAGGAAGACAGACTTAGGCTAAAGAGGAAGCCTGATGGGGAAGGGAAGCTGACCAGGAGGTCTTTGCTGAGCAAAGTGCAGACTGCCTTCGATCCTTTGGGTTTGTTGACACCCATCACCATTCGAGGGAGGATGCTAGTACAACAGACCTGGGAGCTGAACCTAGGTTGGGACGACCCACTGCCAGAAACAGTCTGCCAGGAGTGGGATCTGGTTAACAAAGACCTAGCGGAATTGCACGAGTTCACATTCCCCAGGTCCATCGGGTGCACCGGGCGGGATTATGACTTGCACGTCTTCTGTGATGCCTCCTCCAGGGCCTATGGGGCAGTAGCGTATTTGGTGGCCGGGGACCAAGTCAATCTGGTCACCAGTCGTGCGCGGGTGACACCCCTGAAGGATTGCTCGATCCCAAAGCTAGAGCTCACGGCGATGTTGCTGGGAGCAAGACTGGGTAAGTACGTAGAGGTGTTAAGTAATCTGAGGGTGACACACACCTATGTATGGACAGACTCGGAGGTGGCCTTACAGTGGGTCCAGAATGACAGGTCTAAGCTCCCCTATGTCAGGAATCGGGTAAAGGAGATACGGGAACTACAGTCAATGTCAACAATTCTGTATGTGCCTACAGATCAAAACCCAGCCGACCTGATAAGCCGAGGGGTGACACACAGAAAGTTGAGTAAAAGCGAGCTTTGGTTCAAAGGCCCAGACTGGTTACCGGCAAGGGATTGCTGGCCGGAGCAGAAATTCGTGGAGACAATCAGCAGCATAGTACATTTGGCGGGGGAACACGACACTGAATTATTTGACCCCAGGCGCTACTCCTCGTGGAGAAAACTTATAGGAGTCACGGAAATGGTATTTCGATTCGTGAGGAAGCTGCATGACAAGGTAAGCCAGGGTCGACAGTTGTCTCTAGTGGGTCCCAGAGAATATTGGATAAGGCAGTACCAAAGGGGGAGGTTTCCAGGAGTGCTGGAAGTACTTGCGACCCGGCAGCAGGTTATGGCGTCAGGACGCGTGTCCAACGATGACGACTCAGGGAACAGCAAATTGGTTCACTCATTGGGATTGTTCCTAGATCATGCGGGGCTAATAAGATGCAGGGGAAGAATACAAAACTCTGAGCTCAGCTATGGGGCCAAACATCCCGTGCTGCTGGGAAAGGAGGGATGGGCGACAGAGCTATTGATACAAGATGCCCATCAGAGGACCTTACATGGGGGGTTTGGAGATACCCTCACCTGCCTACGTCAGAATTACTGGGTACTGAAGGGTCGAGCTGCCGTCAAAAGGGTGCTAAAGAGTTGCACGGTCTGCCGGCGGTACGATGGGAGGACCCTACCCTACCCAGGTCCACCACCGCTGCCTCAGGAGCGGGTACATAGTGACAGGCCCTTTGAGACTGTAGGAATAGACTATACTGGGGCTATCACATTGAAGAACCCAGGAGACGTTAAGGAGGGCCCTCAGAAAGTATATGTCTGCCTGTTTACCTGTGCCACTACTCGAGCGGTGCATTTGGAGTTGGCAGAAGATATGACGACAGAGACTTTCGTGAAGTTGTTCAGGAGGTTTACTGCCAGATTCTCGTGCCCGCGATTGATTATCTCGGACAATGGCACAAGCTTTAGGGCGGCCGATAAAGTTTTCAGGAATCTTAGGGACAACGGAGAAGTACGAGAACACCTGAAGAGAATAGAGTGCGAGTGGATGTTCATAGCTCCCAGGGCACCCTGGCAAGGGGGATTCTATGAACGCATGGTGGGCACAGTCAAAAGGTGCATTCGGAAGGTCTTGCACGGCAGGAGGGTGAGCTGTGATGAACTGAGGACAGTGTTAGTTGAGATAGAGGCAAGAGTTAATAACAGGCCTCTGACCTACGTACAAAATGGGATTGACGAGCAAGAAGCTCTCACCCCCAATCACATGCTGTTTGGAAGAAGGATTGAGCCCTTCCCCGCAATTTTGAGTCAGTCTTCCAAGGAGCTGGATTATTATGGGCCAGATGGTCCCCCCATCAATGAAGAACTGCACAGGAGTCACAACAGACTGGTGAACATCCTGGACAAATGGAACCAGGTGTGGCGCAGGGATTACTTGACAACCTTGCGGGAACATTTCTATGGTGCCGAC
Organism: Cherax quadricarinatus; assembly: GCF_038502225.1. Lineage (NCBI taxonomy): Eukaryota > Metazoa > Arthropoda > Malacostraca > Decapoda > Parastacidae > Cherax > Cherax quadricarinatus. The sequence continues at coordinate 23,261,534 of NC_091353.1, forward strand.
CCCGAGGCGAATAAGATGATGCTAAGTGAAGGGGACCTGGTGCTGGTAGAATCCGAGGCGCCGAGGGCATACTGGCCTCTTGGCCTGGTAGTGTCAACCCACCCAGACAAGGCTGGGCGGTTGAGAATGGTGAAAGTGAGAATGAACGGTGTCGAGACTATAAGACCCATCAACAGGCTTTTGCCTCTCGAGGTCCACACGGTGGGACCGGGACATGAGAAATCAGACCAGAGGTTGAGCGAGCTGAGCGGCCGGACGACCCGTCGAACGGCGCTCGAGTCCAGGGCCCACTGGGGGGGCCTGCGGGAGGCAGACTTGATCTAGACTTAGCGCCTACCTTCGCTGGCGGGAGGATGTGGAAATTTATTTGGTCCAAATAGTTCCACAGCTCAGATCCAGCACGAGTGTCTGGTCGTCTGAGCCAAGCGGCCCTTAAACCCTCCCAAACACGGCATTCTCTGGTTGGCGGTTGGTAAGCTTATTTAATTTATAGATTTACTCTTCAGGGAAGTAGGAGGTAGGTTTACTGGTAGTACACTCATATTAGGTTTACTAAGGCATCTGTAGATAATGATAGAGTAGACCTAAGACCTTAACATAGGTAGTAATAGGCCGATAATGTAGGCAAACATTAGTATAAGTTAGCTAGGGAGAACTGG
>NC_091353.1:23269692-23299692 GCF_038502225.1 Cherax quadricarinatus
TTACACCCACTGATTCTCAGTACCTGTTACACCCACTGATTCTCAGTACCTGTTACACCTACTGATTCTCAGTACCTGTTACATCCACTGATTCTCAATGCCTGTTACACATACTGATTCTCAGTACCTGTTACACCCACTGATTCTCAATACCTGTTACACCCACTGATTCTCAGTACCTGTTACACCAACTGATTCTCAATACCTGTTACACCCACTGATTCTCAGTACCTGTTACACCCACTGATTCTCAATACCTGTTACACCCACTGATTCTCAGTACCTGTTACACCCACTGATTCTCAATACCTGTTACACCCACTGATTCTCAGTACCAGTTACACCCACTGATTCTCAGTATCTGTTACACCCACTGATTCTCAGTACCTGTTACACCCACTGATTCTCAGAACCTGCTACACCCACTGATTCTCAGTACCTGTTACACCCACTGATTCTCAGTACCTGTTACACCCACTGATTCTCAGTACCTGTTACACCCACTGATTCTCAGTACCTGTTACACCCACTGATTCTCAGTACCTGTTACACCCACTGATTCTCAGTACCTGTTACACCCACTGAGTCTCAGTACCTGTTACACCCACTGATTCTCAGTACCTGTTACACCCACTGATTCTCAATACCTCTTACACCCACTGATTCTCAATACCTGTTACACCCACTGATTCTCAGTACCTGTTACACCCACTGATTCTCAGTACCTGTTACACCCACTGATTCTCAATACCTGTTACAATCACTGATTCTCAGTACCTGTTACACCCACTGATTCTCAGTACCTGTTACACCCACTGATTCTCAGTACCTGTTACACCCACTGATTCTCAGTACCTGTTACACCCGCTGATTCTCAGTACCTGTTACACCCACTGATTCTCAGTACCTGTTACACCCACTGATTCTCAATACCTGTTACACCCACTGATTCTCAGTACCTGTTACACCCACTGATTCTCAGTACCTGTTACACCCACTGAGTCTAAGTACCTGTTACACCCACTGATTCTCAGTACCTGTTACACCCACTGATTCTCAGTACCTGTTACACCCACTGATTCTCAGTACCTGTTACACCCACTGATTCTCAGTACCTGTTACACCCACTGATTTTCAATACCTGTTACACCCACTGATTCTCAATACCTGTTACACCCACTGATTCTCAGTACCTGTTACACCCACTGATTCTCAGTACCTGTTACACCCACTGATTCTCAACAAATGTTACACCCACAGATTCTCAGTACCTGTTACACCCACTGATTCTGAGTACCTGTTACACCCACTGATTCTCAGTACCTGTAACACCCACTGATTCTCAGTACCTGTTACACCCACTGATTCTCAGAACCTGTTACACCCACTGATTCTCATTACCTGTTACACCCACTGATTCTCAATGCTTGTTACACCCACTGATTCTCAATACCTGTTACACCCACTGATTCTCAATACCTGTTACACCCACTGATTCTCAGTACCTGTTACACCCACTGATTCTCAGTACCTGTTACACCCACTGATTCTCAATACCTGTTACACCCACTGATTCTCAGTACCTGTTACACCAACTGATTCTCAATACCTGGTAGACCCACTGATTCTCAGTACCTGTTACACCCAGTGATTCTCAATACCTGTTACACAGACTGATTCTCAGTACCTGTTACACCCACTGATTCTCAGTACCTGTTACACCTACTGATTCTCAGTACCTGTTACATCCACTGATTCTCAATGCCTGTTACACATACTGATTCTCAGTACCTGTTACACCCACTGATTCTCAATACCTGTTACACCCACTGATTCTCAGTACCTGTTACACCCACTGATTCTCAATACCTGTTACACCCACTGATTCTCAGTACCTGTTACACCCACTGATTCTCAATACCTGTTACACCCACTGATTCTCAGTACCTGTTACACCCACTGATTCTCAATACCTGTTACACCCACTGATTCTCAGTACCAGTTACACCCACTGATTCTCAGTATCTGTTACACCCACTGATTCTCAGTACCTGTTACACCCACTGATTCTCAGAACCTGCTACACCCACTGATTCTCAGTACCTGTTACACCCACTGATTCTCAGTACCTGTTACACCCACTGATTCTCAGTACCTGTTACACCCACTGATTCTCAGTACCTGTTACACCCACTGATTCTCAGTACCTGTTACACCCACTGATTCTCAGTACCTGTTACACCCACTGAGTCTCAGTACCTGTTACACCCACTGATTCTCAGTACCTGTTACACCAACTGATTCTCAATACCTGTTACACCCACTGATTCTCAATACCTGTTACACCTACTGATTCTCAGTACCTGTTACACCCACTGATTCTCAGTACCTGTTACACAAACTGATTCTCAATACCTGTTACAATCACTGATTCTCAGTACCTGTTACACCCACTGATTCTCAGTACCTGTTACACCCACTGATTCTCAGTACCTGTTACACCCACTGATTCTCAGTACCTGTTACACCCGCTGATTCTCAGTACCTGTTACACCCACTGATTCTCAGTACCTGTTACACCCACAGATTCTCAATACCTGTTACACCCACTGATTCTCAGTACCTGTTACACCCACTGATTCTCAGTACCTGTTACACCCACTAATTCTTAGTACCTGTAACACCCACTGATTCTCAGTACCTGTTACACCCACTGATTCTCAGTACCTGTTACACCCACTGATTCTCAGTACCTGTTACACCCACTGATTCTCAGTAACTGTTACACCCACTGATTCTCAATACCTGTTACACCCACTGATTCTCAATACCTGTTACACCCACTGATTCTCAGTACCTGTTACACCCACTGATTCTCAGTACCTGTTACACCCACTGATTCTCAACACCTGTTACACCCACAGATTCTCAGTACCTGTTGCACCCACTGATTCTGAGTACCTGTTACACCCACTGATTCTCAGTACCTGTAACACCCACTGATTCTCAGTACCTGTTACACCCACTGATTCTCATTACCTGTTACACCCACTGATTCTCATTACCTGTTACACCCACTGATTCTCAATTCCTGTTACACCCACTGATTCTCAATACCTGTTACACCCACTGATTCTCAATACCTGTTACACCCACTGATTCTCAGTACCTGTTACACCCATTGATTCTCAGTACCTGTTACACCCACTGATTCTCAATACCTGTTACACCCACTGATTCTCAGTACCTGTAACACCAACTGATTCTCAACACCTGGTAGACCCACTGATTCTCAGTACCTGTTACACCCAGTGATTCTCAATACCTGTTACACCCACTGATTCTCAGTACCTGTTACACCCACTGATTCTCAGTACCTGTTACACCTACTGATTCTCAGTACCTGTTACATCCACTGATTCTCAATGCCTGTTACACATACTGATTCTCAGTACCTGTTACACCCACTGATTCTCAATACCTGTTACACCCACTGATTCTCAGTACCTGTTACACCCACTGATTCTCAATACCTGTTACACCCACTGATTCTCAGTACCTGTTACACCCACTGATTCTCAATACCTGATGGTATAAACCTTGGTAATAAATACCGACAAGTTGGTTTAGAAAGACACGTAAGCAAACACTATGGCATATTTATTAGAAAACGTTTCGGTCCTGGGACCTTGATCACTTCTAACATACAGAGGAAGAAAGACATTATATATATAGGCGGAGAGTGAGGTGTGACGCACGTGACCTGAGGAATGTCATAAGAACATAAGAATGGCGGAACACTGTAGAAGGCCTACATGCCCATGCGAGGCAGGTCCTTACCAAAACAACCTCTGCCTATGAAGAGGACGGGTAGACGATGAAATCATGTGACTCCTGTGTTGTTGGGTTGGTGGTGCTTAAGTATCATGTATGCCAATGTTTTTGAAATTTTGTAGTTTCCAGTGTCGCGTTCTATAGTGTCGGTGACGGCGATTAGTGAGGCTTCTAGGCACCGCGGCGTCTCCATGGATGGGTATGGGGTGCATAATAAACATATTAAACTAACGTCGGCGTCTGAGGTCTGGTTCGGTGAGAACGAGTTGTGCCTCATTCCAGTTCATCAAATGTCCCGTGGAGTCTCTGTTGAGGACACAGGCGTACCTTACATTGTCTCTGTTAAGGCATTTCGATGCTCATTCAGGCGGACTGCAAGATCTCTGCATGTCTCGCCTACATATTTCTTGGGACAGAACCCACAGGGGATAATGTAGACGCCTGCTCTAGAAGTTAGAGGTGTGGGGCTGCGTTTCGTAGTGAGGTCTTTGATAGATGATGTGTTTATGGTGGAAACGTTGATGTTACTCATAGCAAGTGCCCGGCGAGTATTCGTGGCAACATCATCACATGGGAGTACTATGAACTGCTTAGGGGGCTGTTCCATGGGCGGTTTGTTGCTTGTGCCTTAAGTCTGCAATCTCGGAAAAAGAAAGATGGGAACTGAAGACGTGTAAAGGCTTGTGTTATGTAAGTGACATTCCTCAGGTCACGTGCGTCACACCTCACTCTCCGCCTACATATATAACGTCTTTCAACCTCTGTATGTTAGAAGTGATCAAGGTCCCAGGACCGAAACGTTTTCTAATAAATATGTCATAGTGTTAGCTTACGTGTCTTTCTAAATCAATACCTGTTACAACCACTGATTCTCAGTACCTGTTACACGCACTGATTCTCAATACCTGTTACACCCAATGATTCTCAGTACCTGTTACACCCACTGATTCTCAGTACCTGTTACACCCACTGATTCTCAGTACCTGTTACACCCACTGATTCTCAGTACCTGTTACACCCACTGATTCTCAATACCTGTTACACCCACTGATTCTCAGTACCTGTTACACCCACTGATTCTCACAACCTGCTACACCCACTGATTCTCAGTACCTGTTACACCCACTGATTCTCAGTACCTGTTACACCCACTAATTCTCAGTACCTGTTACACCCACTGATTCTCAGTACCTGTTACACCCACTAATTCTCAGTATCTGTTACACCCACTGATTCTCAGTACCTGTTACACCCACTGATTCTCAGTACCTGTTACACCCACTGATTCTCAGTACCAGTTACACCCACTGATTCTCAATACCTGTTACACCCACTGATTCTCAGTACCAGTTACACCCACTGATTCTCAGTATCTGTTACACCCACTGATTCTCAGTACCTGTTACACCCACTGATTCTCAGAACCTGCTACACCCACTGATTCTCAGTACCTGTTACACCCACTGATTCTCAGTACCTGTTACACCCACTGATTCTCAGTACCTGTTACACCCACTGATTCTCAGTACCTGTTACACCCACTGATTCTCAGTACCTGTTACACCCACTGAGTCTCAGTACCTGTTACACCCACTGATTCTCAGTACCTGTTACACCCACTGATTCTCAGTACCTGTTACACCCACTGATTCTCAATACCTGTTACACCCACTGATTCTCAATACCTGTTACACCCACTGATTCTCAGTACCTGTTACACCCACTGATTCTCAGTACCTGTTACACCCACTGATTCTCAATACCTGTTACAATCACTGATTCTCAGTACCTGTTACACCCACTGATTCTCAGTACCTGTTACACCCACTGATTCTCAATACCTGTTACAATCACTGATTCTCAATACCTGTTACACCCACTGATTCTCAGTACCTGTTACACCCACTGATTCTCAGTACCTGTTACACCCACTGATTCTTAGTACCTGTAACACCCACTGATTCTCTGTACCTGTTACACCCACTGATTCTCAGTACCTGCTACACCCACTGATTCTAAGTACCTGTTACACCTACTGATTCTCAGTACCTGTTACACCCACTGATTCTCAATACCTGTTACACCCACTGATTCTCAATACCTGTTACACCCACTGATTCTCAGTACCTGTTACACCCACTGATTCTCAATACCTGTTACACCCACTGATTCTCAATACCTGTTACACCCACTGATTCTCAGTACCTGTTACACCCACTGATTCTGCGTACCTGTTACACCAACTGATTCTCAGTACCTGTAACACCCACTGATTCTCAGTACCTGTTACACCCACTGATTCTCAGTACCTGTTACACCCACTGATTCTCATTACCTGTTACACCCACTGATTCTCAATTCCTGTTACACCCACTGATTCTCAATACCTGTTACACCCACTGATTCTCAATACCTGTTACACCCACTGATTCTCAGTACCTGTTACACCCACTGATTCTCAGTACCTGTTACACCCACTGATTCTCAATACCTGTTACACCCACTGATTCTCAGTACCTGTTACACCAAGTGATTCTCAATACCTGGTAGACCCACTGATTCTCAGTACCTGTTACACCCAGTGATTCTCAATACCTGTTACACCCACTGATTCTCAGTACATGTTACACCCACTGATTCTCAGTACCTGTTACACCTACTGATTCTCAGTACCTGTTACATCCACTGATTCTCAATGCCTGTTACACATACTGATTCTCAGTACCTGTTACACCCACTGATTCTCAATACCTGTTACACCCACTGATTCTCAGTACCTGTTACACCCACTGATTCTCAATACCTGTTACACCCACTGATTCTCAGTACCTGTTACACCCACTGATTCTCAATACCTGTTACACCCACTGATTCTCAGTACCTGTTACACCCACTGATTCTCAATACCTGTTACACCCACTGATTCTCAGTACCAGTTACACCCACTGATTCTCAGTATCTGTTACACCCACTGATTCTCAGTACCTGTTACACCCACTGATTCTCAGAACCTGCTACACCCACTGATTCTCAGTACCTGTTACACCCACTGATTCTCAGTACCTGTTACACCCACTGATTCTCAGTACCTGTTACACCCACTGATTCTCAGTACCTGTTACACCCACTGATTCTCAGTACCTGTTACACCCACTGATTCTCAGTACCTGTTACACCCACTGAGTCTCAGTACCTGTTACACCCACTGATTCTCAGTACCTGTTACACCCACTGATTCTCAATACCTGTTACACCCACTGATTCTCAATACCTGTTACACCCACTGATTCTCAGTACCTGTTACACCCACTGATTCTCAGTACCTGTTACACCCACTGATTCTCAATACCTGTTACAATCACTGATTCTCAGTACCTGTTACACCCACTGATTCTCAGTACCTGTTACACCCACTGATTCTCAGTACCTGTTACACCCACTGATTCTCAGTACCTGTTACACCCACTGATTCTCAGTACCTGTTACACCCGCTGATTCTCAGTACCTGTTACACCCACTGATTCTCAGTACCTGTTACACCCACTGATTCTCAATACCTGTTACACCCACTGATTCTCAGTACCTGTTACACCCACTGATTCTCAGTACCTGTTACACCCACTGATTCTTAGTACCTGTAACACCCACTGATTCTCAGTACCTGTTACACCCACTGATTCTCAGTACCTGTTACACCCACTGATTCTCAGTACCTGTTACACCCACTGATTCTCAGTACCTGTTACACCCACTGATTCTCAATACCTGTTACACCCACTGATTCTCAATACCTGTTACACCCACTGATTCTCAGTACCTGTTACACCCACTGATTCTCAGTACCTGTTACACCCACTGATTCTCAACACCTGTTACACCCACTGATTCTCAGTACCTGTTACACCCACTGATTCTGAATACCTGTTACACCCACTGATTCTCAGTACCTGTAACACCCACTGATTCTCAGTACCTGTTACACCCACTGATTCTCATTACCTGTTACACCCACTGATTCTCATTACCTGTTACACCCACTGATTCTCAATTCCTGTTACACCCACTGATTCTCAATACCTGTTACACCCACTGATTCTCAATACCTGTTACACCCACTGATTCTCAGTACCTGTTACACCCATTGATTCTCAGTACCTGTTACACCCACTGATTCTCAATACCTGTTACACCCACTGATTCTCAGTACCTGTTACACCAACTGATTCTCAATACCTGGTAGACCCACTGATTCTCAGTACCTGTTACACCCAGTGATTCTCAATACCTGTTACACCCACTGATTCTCAGTACCTGTTACACCCACTGATTCTCAGTACCTGTTACACCTACTGATTCTCAGTACCTGTTACATCCACTGATTCTCAATGCCTGTTACACATACTGATTCTCAGTACCTGTTACACCCACTGATTCTCAATAAATGTTACACCCACTGATTCTCAGTACCTGTTACACCCACTGATTCTCAATACCTGTTACACCCACTGATTCTCAGTACCTGTTACACCCACTGATTCTCAATACCTGTTACACCCACTGATTCTCAGTACCTGTTACACCCACTGATTCTCAATACCTGTTGGTATAAACCTTGGTAATGAATACCGACAAGTTGGTTTAGAAAGACACGTAAGCAAACACTATGACATATTTATTAGAAAACGTTTCGGTCCTGGGACCTTGATCACTTCTAACATACAGAGGAAGAAAGACATTATATATATAGGCGGAGAGTGAGGTGTGACGCACGTGACCTGAGGAATGTCATAAGAACATAAGAATGGCGGAACACTGTAGAAGGCCTACATGCCCATGCGAGGCAGGTCCTTACCAAAACAACCTCTGTCTATGAAGAGGACGGGTAGACGATGAAATCATGTGACTCCTGTGTTGTTGGGTTGGTGGTGCTTAAGTATCATGTATGCCAATGTTTTTAAAATTTTGTAGTTTCCAGTGTTGCGTTCTATAGTGTCGGTGACGGCGATTAGTGAGGCTTCTAGGCACCGCGGCGTCTCCATGGATGGGTATGGGGTGCATAATAAACATTAAACTAACGTCGGCGTCTGAGGTCTGGTTCGGTGAGAACGAGTTGTGCCTCATTCCAGTTCATCAAATGTCCCGTGGAGTCTCTGTGGAGGACACAGGCGTACCTTACATTGTCTCTGTTAGAGGCATTTCGATGCTCATTCAGGCGGACTGCAAGATCTCTGCCTGTCTCGCCTACATATTTCTTGGGACAGAACCCACAGGGGATAATGTAGACGCCTGCTGTAGAAGTTAGAGGTGTGGGGCTGCGTTTCGTAGTGAGGTCTTTGATAGATGATGTGTTTATGGTGGAAACGTTGATGTTACTCATAGCAAGTGCCCAGCGAGTATTCGTGGCAACATCATCACATGGGAGTACTATGAACTGCTTAGGGGGCTGTTCCATGGGCGGTTTGTTGCTTGTGCCTTAAGTCTGCAATCTCGGAAAAAGAAAGATGGGAACTGAAGACGTGTAAAGGCTTGTGTTATGTAAGTGACATTCCTCAGGTCACGTGCGTCACACCTCACTCTCCGCCTACATATATAACGTCTTTCTACCTCTGTATGTTAGAAGTGATCAAGGTCCCAGGACCGAAACGTTTTCTAATAAATATGTCATAGTGTTAGCTTACGTGTCTTTCTAAATCAATACCTGTTACACCCACTGATTCTCAGTACCTGTTACACGCACTGATTCTCAATACCTGTTACACCCAATGATTCTCAGTACCTGTTACACCCACTGATTCTCAGTACCTGTTACACCCACTGATTCTCAGTACCTGTTACACCCACTGATTCTCAGTACCTGTTACACCCACTGATTCTCAATACCTGTTACACCCACTGATTCTCAGTACCTGTTACACCCACTGATTCTCAGAACCTGCTACACCCACTGATTCTCAGTACCTGTTACACCCACTGATTCTCAGTACCTGTTACACCCACTAATTCTCAGTACCTGTTACACCCACTGATTCTCAGTACCTGTTACACCCACTAATTCTCAGTATCTGTTACACCCACTGATTCTCAGTACCTGTTACACCCACTGATTCTCAGTACCTGTTACACCCACTGATTCTCAGTACCTGTTACACCCACTGATTCTCAATAGCTGTTACACCCACTGATTCTCAGTACCAGTTACACCCACTGATTCTCAGTATCTGTTACACCCACTGATTCTCAGTACCTGTTACACCCACTGATTCTCAGAACCTGCTACACCCACTGATTCTCAGTACCTGTTACACCCACTGATTCTCAGTACCTGTTACACCCACTGATTCTCAGTACCTGTTACACCCACTGATTCTCAGTACCTGTTACACCCACTGATTCTCAGTACCTGTTACACCCACTGAGTCTCAGTACCTGTTACACCCACTGATTCTCAGTACCTGTTACACCCACTGATTCTCAGTACCTGTTACACCCACTGATTCTCCGCACCTGTTACACCCACTGATTCTCAGTACCTGTTACACCCGCTGATTCTCAGTACCTGTTACACCCACTGATTCTCAGTACCTGTTACACCCACTGATTCTCAATACCTGTTACACCCACTGATTCTCAGTACCTGTTACACCCACTGATTCTCAGTACCTGTTACACCCACTGATTCTTAGTACCTGTAACACCCACTGATTCTCAGTACCTGTTACACCCACTGATTCTCAGTACCTGTTACACCCACTGATTCTCAGTACCTGTTACACCCACTGATTCTCAGTACCTGTTACACCCACTGATTCTCAATACCTGTTACACCCACTGATTCTCAATACCTGTTACACCCACTGATTCTCAGTACCTTTTACACCCACTGATTCTCAGTACCTGTTACACCCACTGATTCTCAACACCTGTTACACCCACAGATTCTCAGTACCTGTTACACCCACTGTTTCTGAGTACCTGTTACACCCACTGATTCTCAGTACCTGTAACACCCACTGATTCTCAGTACCTGTTACACCCACTGATTCTCATTACCTGTTACACCCACTGATTCTCATTACCTGTTACACCCACTGATTCTCAATTCCTGTTACACCCACTGATTCTCAATACCTGTTACACCCACTGATTCTCAATACCTGTTACACCCACTGATTCTCAGTACCTGTTACACCCATTGATTCTCAGTACCTGTTACACCCACTGATTCTCAATACCTGTTACACCCACTGATTCTCAGTACCTGTTACACCAACTGATTCTCAATACCTGGTAGACCCACTGATTCTCAGTACCTGTTACACCCAGTGATTCTCAATACCTGTTACACCCACTGATTCTCAGTACCTGTTACACCCACTGATTCTCAGTACCTGTTACACCTACTGATTCTCAGTACCTGTTACATCCACTGATTCTCAATGCCTGTTACACATACTGATTCTCAGTACCTGTTACACCCACTGATTCTCAATACCTGTTACACCCACTGATTCTCAGTACCTGTTACACCCACTGATTCTCAATACCTGTTACACCCACTGATTCTCAGTACCTGTTACACCCACTGATTCTCAATACCTGTTACACCCACTGATTCTCAGTACCTGTTACACCCACTGATTCTCAATACCTGTTGGTATAAACCTTGGTAATAAATACCGACAAGTTGGTTTAGAAAGACACGTAAGCAAACACTATGACATATTTATTAGAAAACGTTTCGGTCCTGGGACCTTGATCACTTCTAACATACAGAGGAAGAAAGACATTATATATATATGCGGAGAGTGAGGTGTGACGCACGTGACCTGAGGAATGTCATAAGAACATAAGAATGGCGGAACACTGAAGAAGGCCTACATGCCCATGCGAGGCAGGTCCTTACCAAAACAACCTCTGCCTATGAAGAGGACGGGTAGACGATGAACTCATGTGACTCCTGTGTTGTTGGGTTGGTGGTGCTTAAGTATCATGTATCCCAATGTTTTTGAAATTTTGTAGTTTCCAGTGTTGCGTTCTATAGTGTCGGTGACGGCGATTAGTGAGGCTTCTAGGCACCGCGGCGTCTCCATGGATGGGTATGGGGTGCATAATGTGATGAATGGTTTGAAAAACCATTCATCACACAATAAACATAATAAACATATTAAACTAACGTCGGCGTCTGAGGTCTGGTTCGGTGAGAACGAGTTGTGCCTCATTCCAGTTCATCAAATGTCCCGTGGAGTCTCTGTGGAGGACACAGGCGTACCTTACATTGTCTCTGTTAGAGGCATTTCGATGCTCATTCAGGCGGACTGCAAGATCTCTGCCTGTCTCGCCTACATATTTCTTGGGACAGAACCCACAGGGGATAATGTAGACGCCTGCTGTAGAAGTTAGAGGTGTGGGGCTGCGTTTCGTAGTGAGGTCTTTGATAGATGATGTGTTTATGGTGGAAACGTTGATGTTACTCATAGCAAGTGCCCAGCGAGTATTCGTGGCAACATCATCACATGGGAGTACTATGAACTGCTTAGGGGGCTGTTCCATGGGCGGTTTGTTGCTTGTGCCTTAAGTCTGCAATCTCGGAAAAAGAAAGATGGGAACTGAAGACGTGTAAAGGCTTGTGTTATGTAAGTGACATTCCTCAGGTCACGTGCGTCACACCTCACTCTCCGCCTACATATATAACGTCTTTCTACCTCTGTATGTTAGAAGTGATCAAGGTCCCAGGACCGAAACGTTTTCTAATAAATATGTCATAGTGTTAGCTTACGTGTCTTTCTAAATCAATACCTGTTACACCCACTGATTCTCAGTACCTGTTACACGCACTGATTCTCAATACCTGTTACACCCAATGATTCTCAGTACCTGTTACACCCACTGATTCTCAGTACCTGTTACACCCACTGATTCTCAGTACCTGTTACACCCACTGATTCTCAGTACCTGTTACACCCACTGATTCTCAATACCTGTTACACCCACTGATTCTCAGTACCTGTTACACCCACTGATTCTCAATACCTGTTACACCCACTGATTCTCAATACCTGTTACACACATTGATTCTCAGTACCTGTTACACTCACTGATTCTCAATACCTGTTACACCCACTGATTCACAGTACCTGTTACACCCACTGATTCTCAATACATGTTACACCCACTGATTCTCAATACCTATTACACCCAATGATTCTCAGTACCTGTTACACCCACTGATTCTCAGTACCTGTCACACCCACTGATTCCCAATACCTGTTACACCCACTGATTCTCAATACCTGTTACACCCACTGATTCTCAGTATCTGTTACACCCACTGATTCTCAGTACCTGTTACACCCACTGATTCTCAATACCTGTTACACCCACTGATTCTCAGTACCTGTTACACCTACTGATTCTCAGTACCTTTTACACCCTCTGATTCTCAGTACCTGTTACACCCACTGATTCTCAGTACCTGTTACACCCACTGATTCTCAATACCTGTTACACCCACTGATTCTCAGAACCTGTTATACCTACTGATTCTCAGTACCTGTTACACCCACTGATTCTCAGTACCAGTTAAACCCACTGATTCTCAGTACCTGTTACACCCACTGATTCTCAGTACCTGTTACACCCACTGATTCTCAGTACCTGTTACACCCACTGATTCTCAGTACCTGTTACACCCACTGATTCTCAGTACCTGTTACACCCACTGATTCTCAATACCTGTTACACCCACTGATTCTCAGTACCTGTTACACCCACTGATTGTCAATACCTGCTACACCCAATGATTCTCAGTACGTGTTACACCCACTGATTCTCAGTACCTGTTACACCCACTTATTCTCAGTACCTGTTGCGCCCACTGATTCTCAGTACCTGTTACACCCACTGATTCTCAGTACCTGTTACACCCACTGATTCTCAGTACCTGTTTCACCCACTGATTCTCAATACCTGTTACACCCACTGATTCTCAGTACCTGTTACACCCAATGATTCTCAGTACCTGTTACACACACTGAATCTCAGTACCTGTTACACCCACTGATTCTCAATACCTGTTCCACCCACTGATTCTCAATACCTGTTACACCCACTGATTCTCAGTACCTGTTACACCCACTGATTCTCAGTACCTGTTACACCCACTGATTCTCAATACCTGTTACACCCACTGATTCTCAGTACCTGTTACACCCACTGATTCTCAGTACATGTTACACCCACTGATTCACAATACCTGTTACACCCACTGATTCTCAATACCTGTTACACCCATTGATTCTCAGTACCTGTTACACTCACTGATTCTCAATACCTGTTACACCCACTGATTCTCAGTACCTGTTACACCCACTTATTCTCAATACATGTTACACCCACTGATTCTCAATACCTATTACACCCACTGATTCTCAGTACCTGTTACACCCACTGATTCTCAGTACCTGTCACACCCACTGATTCCCAATACCTGTTACACCCACAGATTCTCAATACCTGTTACACCCACTGATTCTCAGTACCTGTTACACCCACTGATTCTCAGTACCTGTTACACCCACTGATTCTCAATACCTGTTACACCCACTGATTCTCAGTACCTGTTACACCCACTGATTCTCAATACCTGTTACAGCCACTGATTCTCAATACCTGTTACACCCACTGATTCTCAATACCTGTTACACCCACTGATTCTCAAATACCTGTTACACCCACTGATTTTTAATACCTGTTACACCCACTGATTCTCAATACCTGTTACACCCACTGATTTTTAATACCTGTTACACCCACTGATTCTCAATACCTGTTACACCTACTGATTCTCAAGGTTATAGGCGTGGTGAGATGTCAATAATAATAATAATGATAATAATAACAATAATATTTACTACAAGTACATGTACAAGGTATACAAGTACATGTACAAGGTATACAAGTACATGTACAAGGTATACAAGTATATGTACAAGGTATACAAGTACATGTATAAGGTATACAAGTATATGTACAAGGTATACAAGTATATGTACAAGGTATACAAGTACATGTACAAGGTATACAAGTATATGTACAAGGTATACAAGTGCATGTACAAGGTATACAAGTACATGTACAAGGTATACAAGTATATGTACAAGGTATACAAGTATATGTACAAGGTATACAAGTACATGTACAAGGTATACAAGTATATGTACAAGGTATACAAGTGCATGTACAAGGTATACAAGTACATGTACAAGGTATACAAGTATATGTACAAGGTATACAAGTGCATGTACAAGGTATACAAGTGCATGTACAAGGTATACAAGTATATGTACAAGGTATACAAGTGCATGTACAAGGTATACAAGTGCATGTACAAGGTATACAAGTACATGTACAAGGTATACAAGTATATGTACAAGGTATACAAGTACATGTACAAGGTATACAAGTGCATGTACAAGATATACAAGTACATGTACAAGGTATACAAGTATATGTACAAGGTATACAAGTACATGTAGAAGGTATACAAGTGCATGTACAAGATATACAAGTACATGTACAAGGTATACAAGTATATGTACAAGGTATACAAGTACATGTACAAGGTATACAAGTGCATGTACAAGGTATACAAGTACATGTACAAGGTATACAATACATGTACAAGGTATACAAGTACATGTACAACGTATACAAGTACATGTACAAGGTATAAAAGTACATGTACAAGGTATACAAGTACATATACAAGGTATACAATACATGTACAAGGTATACAAGTACATGTACAAGGTATACAAGTACATGTACAACGTATACAAGTACATGTACAAGGTATACAAGTACATGTACAAGGTATACAAGTACATGTACAAGGTATACAAGTACATATACAAGGTATACAATACATGTACAAGGTATACAAGTACAAGGTATACAGACCATAGCTGACATCAGTGACATACTACTATATAGAAAGTCACTTGTTATGTTGAGCATTTTCTGCAAATTACGTCACTTTTGTTCCCAGGATGCGACCCACACCAGTCCACTAACACCCAGGTACCCATTTTACCGTTGGGTGAACAAAGACAACAGGTGTAAAGAAACACGTCCAATGTTTCCAACCTTTCCGGGAATCGAACCCGGACCCTCAGCGTGCAAAGCGAGAGCTTTTGCCTCCAGGCCACGGGACATCATGGATATACGTCGAAAGGCATGTATCTGAGTGTGTACATATACAAATATGTATTGTATAGTGCACATATACCTGCAGTAGGTATTTATACCTGGAGAGTCTCGCGGTGAATCAGGGATTGATTAACCAGGCTGTTACTGCCAGTCATGCATAATTCAATGTACGAACAACAGCCTGGCTGGTCAGGTACTGATTTAAAGTGTCTGTCCAGTACCCTCTTGAAGACAGCCAGGGGTCTATTGGTAGTCCCCTTTATGTATGCCGGGAGGCAGTTCAACAGTCTTGGGCCCCTGACACTGACTGTGTTGTCTTAGTACACTCATGGTGCCCCTGCTTTTCACTGGGAGGATGTTGCACCGCCTGCCCAATCTTTTGCTTTCTTAAGGAGTGATTTCCGTGTGAAAATTTGGAAGTCCTAGGGTTTTCCATGTGCCTATTACGATGTACAGTATCTTTCTCGCCTGCGTTCTAGGGAGTACAGATCAAGGGACTTCAACCTTTCCCAGTAATTGGGATACTTAATTGTACTTACATATGCGTTGAAAGTTCTACATATTCTTCAGGTCTGCAGTTTTGCTTGCCTTGAAAAGGGCCGTTAGTGGATAGCAGTACTCCAGCCTAGAGAAAATAAGCAATTTGATGAGAATCATCAAGGGCTTGGCGTCCCTAGTTTTGAAGGTTCTCATTATTCATCCAGTCATTTTCCTACAGATGCAGTAGATACATTGTGATCTTTGAAAGTGAGAATACCTGACATTATCACTCCAAGATACTTCACATAAGTTTTTCGCTCTATTGTGTGTTTCTAATTTGTTTTATACTCAGATCAAGCTTTTATTTCCTCGAGTTTTCCATAACGGAATAATTTAAATTTGTCTTCATTGAACTTCATTTTTTCTGAAGCCCATTTAAAAATTTGGTTAACGTCTGCTTGGAGATTTGCAGCGTTCTCACTGGATGACACTGCCATGCAGATTCTAGTGTCCTCTGCGGATGACACCCGGATCACCATGGCAGTGACCTCCATCGAAGACACTGCGAGACTCCAAGCGGACATCAACCAAACCTTCAAATGGGCCACTCAAAACAATATTAAGTTCAACGAGGAGAAATTTCAACTACTCAGATATGGAAAACTTGAAGAAATTAAAACTGTTTCAGGGTATACTTGGAGTTTACCTGGAGAAGGTTTCGGGGGTCAACGCCCCTGCGGCCCGGTCTGAGACCAGGCCTCATGGTGGATCAGGGTCTGATCAACCAGGCTGTTACTGCTGGCCACACGCAAACTTACGTACAAACCACAGCCCGGTTGGTCAGGTACTTTAGGTGCCTGTCCAGTGCCTTCTTGAATGCAACTAGGAGACTATTGGTAATCCCCCTTATGTATGCTGGGAGACAATTGAACAGTCTTGGGCCCTGGACACTTTTAATTTTCTTCTTTTACATACCCTACCAAATTCATCCACCAAACTCTGCAACTTCTCTTCAGAATCACCCAAGAGCACAGTGTCATCAACAAAGAGCAACTGTGACAACTCCCACTTTGTGTTTGATTCTTTATCTTTTAACTCCACGCCTCTTGCCAAGACCCTCACATTCACTTCTCTTACAACCTGGAATACCTGGAATACCTGGAGAGAGTTCCGGGGGTCAACGCCCCCGCGGCCCGGTCTGAGACCAGGCCTCCTGGTGGATCAGAGCCTGATCAACCAGGCTGTTGCTGCTGGGTGCACGCAAACCAACGTACGAGCCACAGCCCGGCTGATCCGGAACTGACTTTAGGTGCTTGTCCAGTGCCAGCTTGAAGACTGCCAGGGGTCTGTTGGTAATCCCCCTTATGTGTGCTGGGAGGCAGTTGAACAGTCTCGGGCCCCTGACACTTATTGTATGGTCTCTTAACGTGCTAGTGACACCCCTGCTTTTCATTGGGGGGATGGTGGATCGTCTGCCAAGTCTTTTGCTTTCGTAGTGAGTGATTTTCGTGTGCAAGTTCGGTACTAGTCCCTCTAGGATTTTCCAGGTGTATATAATCATGTATCTCTCCCTCCTGCGTTCCAGGGAATACAGGTTTAGGAACCTCAAGCACTCCCAATAATTGAGGTGTTTTATCTCCGTTATGCGCGCCGTGAAAGTTCTCTGTACATTTTCTAGGTCGGCAATTTCACCTGCCTTGAAAGGTGCTGTTAGTGTGCAGCAATATTCCAGCCTAGATAGAACAAGTGACCTGAAGAGTGTCATCATGGGCTTGGCCTCCCTAGTTTTGAAGGTTCTCATTATCCATCCTGTCATTTTTCTAGCAGATGCGATTGATACAATGTTATGGTCCTTGAAGGTGAGATCCTCCGACATGATCACTCCCAGGTCTTTGACGTTGGTGTTTCGCTCTATTTTGTGGCCAGAATTTGTTTTGTACTCTGATGAAGATTTAATTTCCTCATGTTTACCATATCTGAGTAATTGAAATTTCTCATCGTTGAACTTCATATTGTTTTCTGCAGCCCACTGAAAGATTTGGTTGATGTCTGCCTGGAGCTTTGCAGTGTCTGCAATGGAAGACACTGTCATGCAGATTCGGGTGTCATCTGCAAAGGAAGACACGGTGCTGTGGCTGACATCCTTGTCTATGTCGGATATAAGGATGAGGAACAAGATGGGAGCGAGTACTGTGCCTTGTGGAACAGAGCTTTTCACCGTAGCTGCCTCGGACTTTACTCTGTTGACGACTACTCTCTGTGTTCTGTTAGTGAGGAAATTATAGATCCATCGACCGACTTTTCCTGTTATTCCTTTAGCACGCATTTTGTGCGCTACTACGCCATGGTCACACTTGTCGAAGGCTTTTGCAAAGTCTGTATATATTACATCTGCATTCTTTTTGTCTTCTAGTGCATTTAGGACCTTGTCGTAGTGGTCCAATAGTTGAGACAGACAGGAGCGACCTGTTCTAAACCCATGTTGCCCTGGGTTGTGTAACTGATGGGTTTCTAGATGCGTGGTGATCTTGCTTCTTAGGACCCTTTCAAAGATTTTTATGATATGGGATGTTAGTGCTATTGGTCTGTAGTTCTTTGCTGTTGCTTTACTGCCACCTTTGTGGAGTGGGGCTATGTCTGTTGTTTTTAGTAACTGTGGGACGACCCCCGTGTCCATGCTCCCTCTCCATAGGATGGAAAAGGCTCGTGATAGGGGCTTCTTGCAGTTCTTGATGAACACAGAGTTCCATGAGTCTGGCCCTGGGGCAGAGTGCATGGGCATGTCATTTATCGCCTGTTCGAAGTCATTTGGCGTCAGGATAACATCGGATAGGCTTGTGTTAATCAAATTTTGTGGCTCTCTCATAAAAAATTCATTTTGATCTTCGACTCTCAGTCTGGTTAGCGGCTTGCTAAAAACTGAGTCATATTGGGACTTGAGTAGCTCACTCATTTCCTTGCTGTCATCTGTGTAGGACCCATCTTGTTTAAGTAGGGGCCCAATACTGGACGTTGTTCTCGATTTTGATTTGGCATATGAGAAGAAATACTTTGGGTTTCTTTCGATTTCATTTATGGCTTTTAGTTCTTCCCGCGATTCCTGACTCCTAAAGGATTCTTTTAGCTTAAGTTCGATGCTTGCTATTTCTCTGACCAGTGTCTCCCTACGCATTTCAGATATATTGACCTCTTTTAGCCGCTCTGTTATTCTTTTCCGTCGCCTGTAAAGGGAGCGCCTGTCTCTTTCTGTTTTACATCTACTCCTCCTTTTTCTTAGAGGAATAAGCCTTGTGCATACATCGAGTGCCACCGAGTTAATCTGTTCTAGGCATAAGTTGGGGTCTGTGTTGCTTAGTATATCTTCCCAGCTTATATCGGTTAGGACTTGGTTTACTTGGTCCCACTTTATGTTTTTGTTATTGAAGTTGAATTTGGTGAATGCTCCCTCGTGACTAATCTCATTATGTCGGTCTGGGGCTCCGCGCATACATGACTGAACCTCAATTATGTTGTGATCTGAGTATATTGTTTTTGATATGGTGATATTTCTTATCAGATCATCATTGTTAGTGAAGATGAGGTCTAGTGTATTCTCCAGTCTAGTAGGCTCTATTATTTGCTGGTTTAAATTGAATTTTGTGCAGAGATTTAAAAGCTCGCGTGAGTGTGAGTTTTCATCAGAGCTGCCTCCTGGTGTTATTACTGCAACAATATTATTTGCTATATTCCTCCATTTTAGGTGCCTTAAGTTGAAATACTCCAGGAGCAAGATGTTGGGTGCAGGAGCTGGAAGGTTTTCCAGACAGTGGTCAATTTTTAACAGCTGTTCCTGGAATTGCTGGGATGTTGCATCCGGAGGCTTGTAGACTATCACAATGACTAGGTTTTGGTTCTCGACCTTTACTGCTAAAACTTCCACTACATCATTTGAGGCATTTAGCAGTTCTGTGCAAACAAGTGACTGCAATGTACAGGCCAACCCCCCCCTTTTGCCTGTTCACTATGTCACATCTGTATAGGTTGTAACCTGGGATCCATATTTCGTTGTCCAAGTGATCCTTTATGTGGGTCTCAGTGAAAGCCGCGAACATTGCCTTTGCCTCTGCAAGCAGTCCACGGATGAAAGGTATTTTGTTGTTTGTTGCTGGCTTTAGACCCTGTATATTTGCAAAGAAGAATGTTATCGGACTGGTGGTATTGTTGGTACTGGGGGGGATTTTTTTTCCGGCATTCGTATCTGTATCTGTTGGTTTGGAGTGGAGGCCATCGACTGTGGTTCCACTCCAGGAATGACTGGATTTGGTGTACGATTTCTGCCATTTCCTGCCAGTTTTTTTTCCTTCCTGGCACTAAAAAACCTCTCCCTCTTGAGTGGCTGTGGCTACCCAGGTTTTCCCATGGCCTGGATGTTTTGTATCTTTTTGTCCCCTTTAGATGGTATGCCTGGCAATTTAAGTTACAGCACAGTCTTTCCTGTACTGAAGAGGTACACAGTTCAGGGTGAAAAAGCTTACAGGAAGGGAGTTTGCATTTTCCTGTTGTCATATGGGCATGGCATTTCCTAGGGTGGTCATAGTTGCACGTCCCATCTGTTTTTCCAGATTTCCCATGCCAGCAGGTACCGAGTGCATAGTATGTGCACAGGCTTGGTTTCCGTTTGCCTTGGGTTTCTGTGACTGTATTCCCTGTTGGTGCATGTTTCCCTGTCTTACTTCTATCCTCCCTAGCACCAACAATGGAGCTCCCACCAGTTGTTTTTGGTAATATATCCTCACTATTGCTAGTGGAGTCCTCTTGTTTGCTATTTCCTGCGATATTTCTAGTTTGCAATATTGGTTTTATCTTATCTTTGACTACACTTGTTTCCCTACTATGGCTCCTGTCCCCTATGAGGTCATTTATATGTATTCCTTCCTGCGTATAATTCCCGACTACCTGGACAAAATCTCCAGCTTCACCATTACTGTCTCCCAGGACAGCATCTCCAGCTTCCCCATTACTGTCTCCCAGGACAGCATCTCCAGCTTCACCATTACTGTCTCCCAGGACAGCACCTCCAGCTTCACCATTACTGTCTCCCAGGACAGCACCTCCAGCTTCCCCATTACTGTCTCCCAGGACAGCACTATCAGCCCCCCATTTACTGACTACCAGGACATCACCTCCAGCCTTACAGTTTCTGACTACATGGCCAGTATCAAGGGCAGTACCATTCAGCCCGGACTTTTTATGTTCCCATCTGTTGTAGAAAGCTTCCAGGTTTTCTATGAAAGCAGCTTTGATGTTGACCTCTTTTAATACCCTTGTGATTTTAGTCCACAGATTTATCTCATTTGGACATACCCAAAAACACTTCCCTGTTTTAATACTGCTTGTAGCTAGTTCTTGGATATCTGCACAAGGGGCGTGACACCAATTTCCACAGAAATGACAATTTATGCATGTGGAAGCCCGTTTGTTTGACTGACCACAGACTACACACACCTTCATAATGATTTGAATGGTTGATTTACTGCAATTCTACTAGCAACCCCATCTATAAATATATTAAACAACCACGGTGACATCACACATCCTTGTCTAAGGCCTACTTTTACTGAGAAATAATCTCCCTCTCTCCTACATACTTGAGCCTCACTATCCTCGTAAAAACTCTTCACTGCTTTCAGTAACCTACCTCCTACACCATACACTTGCAACATCTGCCACATTGCCCCCCTATCCACCCTGTCATACGCCTTTTCCAAATCCATAAATACCACAAAAAACTCTTTAGCCTTATCTAAATACTCTTCACCTATATGTTTCACTGTAAACACTTGGTCCACACACCCCCTACCTTTCCTAAAGCCTCCTTGTTCATCTGCTATCCTACTGTTTTTCTCTTAATACTTTCAATAATAACTCTACCATACACTTTACCAGGTATACTCAGCAGACTTATTCCCCTATAATTTTTACACTCTCTTTTGTCCCTTTTGCCTTTATACAGAGGACCTATGCATGCTCTCTGCCAATCCCTAGGTACCTTACCCTCTTCCATACATGTATTAAATAATAGTACCAACCACTCCAAAACTATATCCCCACCTGCTTTTAGCATTTCTATCTATCCCATCAATCCCGGCTGCCTTACCCCCTTTAACCGTCAAATCCATTTGTTCCCTAGACTTCCTCAACTTATTAATCTCACTCCAATACTTTTTTTTTTTATTTTCAACAATATTTGTTGATAATATCTCACCCACTCTCTTATTTGCTCTCTTCTTACATTGCTTCACCACTCTCTTAACTGGCAGTTTACTTACTAGTGCTGATGCAACAGAAGTGTATGAATTAAAACAGTTAGCAACTTTAGTTGTCTCGTGATATACCTGGTTATCAGTATTTATCTCTAGGTCGATCACTTCCCTCTTATCAACCACCACACCATTTACTATGGTATCATCATCTGTACACTACAGCATCACTGTTACACACTGTGACCACTTGGTTTTACACTGTTTTACGCTCACAGTAACTGATACCATGTATGTACTTTGCACATGGTGGGTGTATGGCACCAGTTCATGTTGTCACTGTACACTTGTTCCTATTCTGATTCAGCGGTCACTATTATTTACTAGATCAGTTCAGAACACTGTAGAGATTTACTTCCAGAGGTTCACTGGCACAGTTCTGTCCTTCTGGCACAAAGATGTCCTGTGATAATCTATGAAAACTATAGAACCACTTCGTTCTAAAAAGCAAGAACAGGTGTTAATAATAATAATAATCTTTATTTCTGTAAGTACATGATACAACATATACAGACCATAGCTGACATAGTATGTAGACACCCGCTTGTTATGCAGAGCATTTCGGGCAACTTAAGTTAATTTTGTCCCCAGGATGCAACCCACACCAGTCGACTAACACCCAGGTAGCTATTTACTTGAAGGCGAACATAGACAGCAGGTGTCAGAAACACGCCCTAATGTTTCCAGCCTTCCAGTAGTTTCTCTAGCTTGAGGTGCCAGTGCGTTACTTTTAGTTGCCAGTTTCGCTACTTCTCGTGTCTGGGAACTGTTAACTGTGGACTCTGGCCTCAGTTCAAGTCTGGTCGTCGTGCTGGTCGTCTCTCAGCTCCGTTCATCCTTTACAACTATGACAAGTAAGTCCATTGTCTGTAGAATAATTGTAGGGCAATAAATACCACTGTATGTAGAATAATGGGTGTAGGGCAATACCACTCTATGTAGAATAATGGGTGAAAACCAACAAATGGAACTAAAAAAAGAATCTTAGAACTGAAAACCTATTATTAATGCAAGGTTGCCAACAAGTACACCCAAGATTTACTAAGTACTTGATGGAGTCACTAGTGCCAGAAATTTTCAGTATATGTACATATGTACTCTCCTATAATAATAATAATAATAATTATTATTATTATTATTTCTAGAGGTGCATGACACATCATTTCTACAAGTACATGTACAAGGTATACAGACCATAGCTGACATCAATGACATACTACTATATACAAAAGTCCCTCGTTATGCTGAGCATTTCCCGCAAATTAGGTCTTTGTCCCAGGATGCGGCCCACACCAGTCCACTAACACCCAGGTACCCATTTTATATTGATGGGTGAACATGGACAACAGGTGTCTTATGGAAACACGTCCTAATGTTTTCCAGCCGTAAAGAGGATTCGATACCCCGACCTCAGAGTGAGCTGAATGCGCTAGCGATCGAGCTACGAGACACCTAAATGGATCGAGTTACAGCTCCTGGCTGTATGTACGTCCATACACTGCTCGTTGAAAGGCAGTATAGTGTACCGTCATGAAGACACTGTTCCTTGAAGGCCAGTATAGTGCATCGTCATCCAGACAATGTTCCTTTAACGCCAGTATAGTATACCGTCATCCAGACACTGTTCCCTGAAGGCCAGTATAGTGTACCGTTATCCAGACACTACTCCTTGAAGGCCAGTATAGTGTACCGTCATCCATACACTGCTCCTTAAAGGCCAGTATAGTGTATCGTCATCCAGACACTGTTCCTTGAAGGCCAGTATAGTGTACCGTCATCCAGACACTACTCCTTGAAAGCCAGTATAGTAAACCGTCATCCAGACACTGCTCCTAGAAGGCCAGTATAGTGTATCGTCGTCCAGACACTGCTCCTTGAAGGCCAGTATAGTGTACCGTCATCCATACACTGCTCCTTAAAGGCCAGTATAGTGTATCGTCATCCAGACACTGTTCCTTGAAGGCCAGTATAGTGTATCGTCGTCCAGACACTGCTCCTTGAAGGCCAGTATAGTGTATCGTCATCCAGACACTGCTCCTTGAAGGCCAGTATAGTGTATCGTCATCCAGACACTGCTCCTTGAAGGCCAGTATAGTGTATCGTCATCCAGACACTGCTCCTTGAAGGCCAGTATAGTGTATCGTCATCATGACCTGACTTTTACTGCGCTATCGTATATTTCCTGCTCCTTAGTTATGGTTTATTGGGAAATACAAGTTTCTATGTGATTTTGAGAATAAAAAATATATATATGTCGTGCCGAATAGGTAAAACTTGCGATTTTGGCTTAAATAGCATCGCTCTTCTTGCCGAATAAGGCAAGCGAAAATTTGTGTATGTAATAATTTCGAAAAAAAATTTTCTGAACCTAACGAAAAAAGTACATTTCACTGTGTTCGTTTATTATTAAATTATTGTAAACTTATCTAACATATATTTAGTTGGATTAGGCTAAATTAAATTGCTCTTTTTATAATAAGGTTAGGTAAATTTTCTATTTTTTTTGGTACAAAATTATTAATCTTTGCATCAACATAAAAAAAATATATCTTTAAACGTATAAGAGAAAATTTTAGAATAAACTTAATTTTAAATGAGTTCTTGCTAATTGACCAGTTTTACATATTCGGCACGACATATGCAAACACACACACACACACACACACACACACACAGCATGTGAGGTGGTGGAAGCAGGAACCTTACATAGCTTTAAGATGAGGTATGATAAAGGTCATGGAGAAGGGACAGAGGACCTTGTAGCACTCAGTGAAGAGGCCTGGCCAGGAGCTGAGTCTCGACCCCTGCAACCACAATTAGGTGAATTAGGCGAGTACAATATATATATATATATATATATATATATATATATATATATATATATATATATATATATATATATATATATATATATATATATATATATATATATATATATATATATATATATATATATATATATATATATATATATATATATATATATATATATATATGCAAAACAACCACTCTGAAAGAATAGAGAAATTCCAAGCGCTTTCATGACTACTCACATTATCAAGGAACTATGAAAGTAAAGCATCCAAGGAAGCTATATAAGGGGTCTGGCCAGCACCTCACTATCAGATCCCACAACGGTTAAACACCTGACGCGCAAAGACCCAACTTGGATAGGTCCTTGGCACAACTCACCCCACAAACTATTCTACCCAAGAAATAAGAAATTTTAAAGATTATTTGTCCAGTGTATTATTAAATTCTTCCCAAATTCTATTAATTATAAATGGATCTAATTTATATAAACCAAAGGAAATATTCATATTATTGTCAAAACTGCTTTTTATGAAACAAGATTCAATTATATTCCTGTCGACCATGGACTTGCTTGATACTACTTTCTCAACTTTTTGAAAATCAATTGGATGGTTAAAATCTCTTACATGAATAAATAGAGCATTGGAATCTTGTCCAGTTCTAATGCTATATTTATGTTTTAATCTTAGTTCGAGATTTTTACCAGTTTGACCGTAATAAACTTTATCGCAAATTTTACAAGGAATCTTATAGACACATCCATCAGCATTTTGGGGGGAATTCTTTATCAAAAGTTTTTTTACTGTATCAAGATTTTTGAATACAACTTTAATATTAAAAGTCTTAAGAAGAGAAGGCATATCAACCAAGTTTTCATGGTAAGGGAGAACCAACATATTTTTAGTTGAATAAGGCTGGTTGTCCCTTTTTGGATTGCAAAAAGTATTTCTAGCAACTTTAAAAGATTTATCAATTACATTTCTTGGGTATTTTAAATCATTACCTATTTCATAAATTTTGGATATTTCCTCATCTATGAACTCAGGACTACAAATTCGTAAAGCTCTCAAAAACATTGATGAGAAAACAGACAGTTTGACTCTATCTTGATGCGAGGAATAATAGTGGACATAGGAACAGTTATTTGTAGGTTTTCTGTAAATTTTAAATTTGAATTCATTATTACCCTTAATAATTAAAACATCTAGAAAAGGCAATGAGTTATTTTCTTCAAACTCAACAGTAAAGTTTATAGAATGGGCTAAGCTATTTAATTTTCCTAGGAAATGGTGTATATCTACATTTTTGGGCATAAGACACAAAATATCATCAACATATCTGAACCATTTAGCTCTATTAGGGAGGATTGTGTTAAGTAACCTTGTTTCAAAAAATTCCATGTATAGGTTACTAAGAACAGGTGAAAGAGGATTTCCCATTGCCATACCAAACTTCTGAGTGTAAAACTTATCATTAAATACAAATTTTGCATCAACAATGCAAAGTTTAATAAGTTTAATGATAGTAGAAACTGGCAATGGTAAATCATAGTTAACGAGTTCTTCAGATAAGAAACTTAACAACTTTAAAAGATTTATCAATTACATTTCTTGGGTATTTTAAATCATTACCTATTTCATAAATTTTGGATATTTCCTCATCTATGAACTCAGGACTACAAATTCGTAAAGCTCTCAAAAACATTGATGAGAAAACAGACAGTTTGACTCTATCTTGATGCGAGGAATAATAGTGGACATAGGAACAGTTATTTGTAGGTTTTCTGTAAATTTTAAATTTGAATTCATTATTACCCTTAATAATTAAAACATCTAGAAAAGGCAATGAGTTATTTTCCTCGAACTCAACAGTAAAGTTTATAGAATGGGCTAAGCTATTTAATTTTCCTAGGAAATGGTGTATATCTACATTTTTGGGCATAAGACACAAAATATCATCAACATATCTGAACCATTTAGGTCTATTAGGGAGGATTGTGTTAAGTAACCTTGTTTCAAAAAATTCCATGTATAGGTTACTAAGAACAGGTGAAAGAGGATTTCCCATTGCCATACCAAACTTCTGAGTGTAAAACTTATCATTAAATACAAATTTTGCATCAACAATGCAAAGTTTAATAAGTTTAATGATAGTAGAAACTGGCAATGGTAAATCATCGTTAACGAGTTCTTCAGATAAGAAACTTAATAAATCATCAACAGGAACTTTCGTAAACAAGGAAGTAACATCAAAACTAACCATGTTAAAATCATTTAAGTCAGTCAAGGAGCTTAATTTATCAACCAAGTCTATGTTGTTTTTAACATTAAAGTTAGAAATTTTGCCAACAATAGGGCTCAAAATATCAACAAGCCATTTGGATAATTTATATGAAACTGACCCTATGGAGCTAATAATTGGTCTGACTGGATTCCCTGGTTTGTGTGTTTTTATTAGTCCATACATGTAAGGTAAAGATGGATTAGTGGAAGTAAATTGTTTGACTAATTCATCTTTGCCTTTCAGTAGAAGTTTTATTGTTTTATTGAAATTGCTGTTAACGGTTTCTAGGGGATTTTTCCTAAGTTTAGAATAGGTTTCAGTATCATCTAAGAGATTATTCATTTTTTCTTGGTAATCATTTTCTTTCATAATTACTATAGTGCTGTATAGTCCTTGTGGCTTAGCGCTTCTTTTTGATTATAATAATTATAATCATAATTACTATTGCATTTATTTTGTCTGCTTTAGTAAGGCGCAAATTTTTATTGTTATTAAGTGTATCATAAGACTTAAGGAATCTTTGAGGGCAATTGGGAATGTTTGGTTTTAACATAGAGCTATATACCATTCCTTTACTAATATTAATTTCACCATTGCCAGTTTCTACTATCATTAAACTTATTAAACTTTGCATTGTTGATGCAAAATTTGTATTTAATGATAAGTTTTACACTCAGAAGTTTGGTATGGCAATGGGAAATCCTCTTTCACCTGTTCTTAGTAACCTATACATGGAATTTTTTGAAACAAGGTTACTTAACACAATCCTCCCTAATAGACCTAAATGGTTCAGATATGTTGATGATATTTTGTGTCTTATGCCCAAAAATGTAGATATACACCATTTCCTAGGAAAATTAAATAGCTTAGCCCATTCTATAAACTTTACTGTTGAGTTTGAAGAAAATAACTCATTGCCTTTTCTAGATGTTTTAATTATTAAGGGTAATAATGAATTCAAATTTAAAATTTACAGAAAACCTACAAATAACTGTTCCTATGTCCACTATTATTCCTCGCATCAAGATAGAGTCAAACTGTCTGTTTTCTCATCAATGTTTTTGAGAGCTTTACGAATTTGTAGTCCTGAGTTCATAGATGAGGAAATATCCAAAATTTATGAAATAGGTAATGATTTAAAATACCCAAGAAATGTAATTGATAAATCTTTTAAAGTTGCTAGAAATACTTTTTACAATCCAAAAAGGGACAACCAGCCTTATTCAACTAAAAATATGTTGGTTCTCCCTTACCATGAAAACTTGGTTGGTATGCCTTCTCTTCTTAAGACTTTTAATATTAAAGTTGTATTCAAAAATCTTGATACAGTAAAAAAACTTTTGATAAAGAATTCCCCCCAAAATGCTGATGGATGTGTCTATAAGATTCCTTGTAAAATTTGCGATAAAGTTTATTACGGTCAAACTGGTAAAAATCTCGAACTAAGATTAAAACAACATAAATATAGCATTAGAACTGGACAAGATTCCAATGCTCTATTTATTCATGTAAGAGATTTTAACCATCTAATTGATTTTCAAAAAGTTGAGAAAGTAGTATCAAGCAAGTCCATGGTCGACAGGAATATAATTGAATCTTGTTTCATAAAAAGCAGTTTTGACAATAATATGAATATTTCCTTTGGTTTATATAAATTAGATCCATTTATAATTAATAGAATTTGGGAAGAATTTAATAATACACTGGACAAATAATCTTTAAAATTTCTTATTTCTTGGGTAGAATAGTTTGAGGGGTGAGTTGTGCCAAGGACCTATCCAAGTTGGGTCGGCGCGCGTCAGGTGTTTAACCGTTGTGGGATCTGATAGTGAGGTGCTGGCCAGACCCCTTATATAGCTTCCTTGGATGCTTTACTTTCATAGTTCCTTGATAATGTGAGTAGTCACGAAAGCGCTTGGAATTTCTCTATTCTTTCAGAGTGGTTGTTTTGCATATTCTGAAATCACTTGTTTACTCTGATCTTATTGCATATATATATATATATATATATATATATATATATATATATATATATATATATATATATATATATATATATATATATATATATATATATATATAT